>NC_068368.1:50453055-50753055 GCF_020536995.1 Dreissena polymorpha | reverse complement strand
GCTTGTGGACAAGGGGTTATTTTTTACATGGTTTGAGGTAAACAGTTTAATGATGGCATGATATTGTTTTTGGTTTATGACATGCTTTGCATTGACCGTTCCAAGGCGGTGACCCCAGTTTTATTCATATTTTGTGTTTATGTTGGTTTGTATTGTGCTGTTTTGTTCTGTTTGGGCAATTGGTCACTTGCCTTAAATAAAGGACCAATTAATTGTTTTTAATGAAAATTCAATACTGCTCCAGCAGCTGGAGTTTCACTTCTTTATATTGTACGTAAGAAAGGTTGTTGTTTTTTTTTCAGTAAAAAGACCCACTAACAGATACTTACATGTTTACTTATAACTGGGGGGGGGATGTATTTGTGTGATCAGTTGAGAGATGACATTTATTGTTGAGAACAACTTTTTAAACAAGTTGAGAAGAAAAAAGGTAGTGAGTTGTTACGGTATGTTAATCGTAGGTTTATTTGGAGCAGAGTAGACTAGATGAATAAGATTTTAGAAGGGTTTTCTTACTTTATCAAAATAATGTTTATAAAGGGACGCAACCCGTGTGTATATATTGTTGTTGAAAGTCAATGTTATCAAGGGACGTCACTCTTGTGTATGTGTTGTTGTTGAATTTCAATGTTATCAAGGGACGTCACTCTTGTGTATGTGTTATTGATGTAATTTTTCTTGAGAACAGCACCTTTCACTACCTACAACTACGAAAAACTGGCCTATAAGGAAGTTTTGCTTTTAGTAATCAATATAAATACACTTAGCTTCTGGTTTGCAGCAAATGTGAAGCAGTTGGATAAAGCATCCAATGATAAAACTGTAACTTTTGACGAGCTCTAGAGATGACTATCGCTGGCGCGCATATCGATCAACAAATAAAAGTCGGAGAATTGCAATAAAGTAGAAACGAAAAGATATCGTGAACCGAAGCACATTGTTCAACATCAACATTTTTTATTGAAAGAAGGGAAACGATAAAGTTGCTGAATCTAAGGTTGTCAAGGAGTAAATTTACAAATCCTTATTTCTTTACAAAAGCTCATCATACGAAATCAATATCTATCTATTTCAGTGTTCAATTCATCATTAATTGCCCGCACGCTTACACGTATGCATTCGTACATTATTTCGTTTAAATGATGTCATCTTATCATTACCAAACATAAAACAACTCTCGGACCCTGCGAGCGAAAACGGTTAAACAGTGCACACCTTCACACTTTTTCCGTAAAAAAAATGATGAAAAACAAACTACAATTAACGTCCAGAAGAATGGTACCAAACATTAACGAAATCAGAGTTTATACAACTGGAAAAATCACCTTTTATATAATGGAACACAAATTCATTTAAAAAAAAAACTTAAACACAGAAATCTTCACTGTTGGGGAATCCCTATTTTTAGCTGATTAGTTCATGCGACAATAAACATTAATTTGGGTTCTCCGACAAATAAAAGAAACCGTGTCGGTATCGATATAGTTATTAAAACAACATGGTTGATGATCTAAACACTTCATTATTGGTACCAATGACAGTTTATTTATTATGTGTACGTAACGTTACTCTGCTTATGTGTAAGTTTTTAGGTTAAAAATCAAATATCGACAATAGATATTTAAGAAGGCTAAACCAGCTCTTAAATAACATATTTATATAAATTACTTGAAAAAGCATTACTTTACATTATCTAGTATGTGTTTGTATGTGTGTGTATGAGCATTTCGAAATTAACGAAGTCCTTCCCGAGCCAGATGCATCACTATGTATAGAACCGAAGTGTGCCCGAACTCTACTACCTAATTAATTTTCTAGACTCACGAAATTTGGGACGAATTTATTAATTATAGCTGCAATTTCCAGCTGTTTCATTGTTACTGAAAGATTGTTTAATTTTGCTGTGGTATCGGGTTTCGGGGGGAAACCGGAATACCTGAAAGAAGCCCCACCTGTCCGGTATTGAACCCACCAACTCGCATGCTGCCTGGAACGGGAATTGAACCCTGGTCACCTAGGTGAGGAGCGATTGTACCAACCACTGCGTTAACAGGACAGACACTGAGCAATATCTAATAAGGCAGCATAACACCGAAACAAATGTCCTTGCGGTGTTCAAGATTGTTGACCGCTTTAATTTAAAAAAAGCAGCGCAGTATCCCCCATCAGCTACAAATTACGTGTACGAAGTATTACCAGTAATGCATCGACCCATTTAAACCTTTAGCAATTTTATTTGTCATTGCAAAATATCACTACCAATTGAAATTGTTTGGCACCAGTATTTGTCTTTTTTTATAAGAAAGCTAATGTTTTAACAGTTTGATGGAATAAATTTGAGGCAAATTTTTTATATTTATAAATAATATTAAATATATAAAACATAATATTATAAATGTTTGCTGCAATATCTGATTAAAATATTCAATTAGGACCATATGACGTAAAAATTGACCAACTAAGAAAACACACAACGAATCTTTACGAGCTCAGCCTTATACCATATGGCCGTTTTTTTAATTGGTGTTAATTACGGCAATAACTTATACCAGCTCTTATTCAAATTCATACTTACATTCATTTTCTTCTAAACGTGTAGAATATATACGCGATTCATACATGTTAATATAAAAAATATTACTATATTTCATATATGAACATTCATGTAAACAATTGCTTGGTTTAACGTATTAACGTGTCCATATCCATTTTATGGATACAACCTTCAACATCGTCGATGTGTATTGGTTAGGAGATCAAATCATTTAAATGCAGTGTCGTCAATGTTTACTTATTATATTGTCATAAGCGGCAGTCACTATTTTCAAACACGACTTCGCTTTATTGTGAGCCACGCTCGTTGGAAACTGGGTTAAATGCATTTGCGTTAAGTTTCTTCACAGCTTAGCTAGTGCACTCTGCTCAAGATAACAAGGGACGACATTTTCCGCTTCATTGTATTTATCGTTTAAAGGAAGACTCTTCTTGACGACATCCCAGTTTACGCGGAAAGTGTCAACCCTGACTAGCATGTGCAGACTGCACAGTGCACACGCTAATCTGGGATGACACTTTACGCACATGCATTAAACCATTGTTTTCTCAGAGCGCGATGCAAATGATAACAATCTTCTTGTGATAAAAATCTTAAGAGTCCTCATACAACCTGATATGACCATCGGCTTGATTTTGTTCCATAGCAAGCTGTCTTAAGCCGTGTTGCAACGGAAAAGCCAGATATTGCTTCTTTTGATTGCTCGGGTCTTTAATAACTCTTTCCCCCATTAACATTCCAATCACGTCGATGCAGTTTCCTTCTGGATTCTCAGAACAAATTATTGAACCACTATCACCAGGTTTAGCAAATGGCTTAAACTCATCGGCGCTTTCGTAATACTCTATAGTTATGTCTTCAATTACAATGTTGTTCATTCCTTTCACTGTCTTCGAGTCACAGGTTGTAATTTTTCCATAGCCTGGCTTCGAACTCGCTCCCCAAATATATACTGGTAGTGATTCCAAAAAACTCGTATCCCCTTGATCAAAATTAAATAACTTGCTAATTGAAGGTCTCCCGTCCGTGTCTTTGAAACGCTTTTCAGGAATTTCAATGATAACAAGAGCTGCAGCAATATCCAAAGGTGCCGGCAAATTCAGATCAACTGTTGGTTTCAAAATAGGTCCTATGCGATGATATTCATTTTCATCAACAATGTACACATCGTTTTCTTCTCCGACAACATGCTTGGCTAACAACGCCAGCATTGATTCGTTTTTCATAGCAAATCCTCCCAGTGTCCCATGGCCCATCGCGTGAATTTTACTTCCCGTAGAACACTGAGCTGCCAGTGGATTTTCGTGTACTTGTCTTAAAACAGTACATTCCTGAATACCATTTTGCCTGAGTTGTGGCATAAGTTGTTTTGCGATCTCCTCGTCGGACGACTGCGTTGTATTTTTAACATAAACGCAGAATGTTCCATACCTAATCCCACATTCAATTGCACCATCGACCTTCCGGACAGCATCGCAGACCTATTTGATAAGCAATTCAATCTCATTATCAAACCAAGTGTAATAAAGAATATTTAATGACTTGGTGAAAATAAGCCAACACGCATGTATTTAGTTTTATTTAGGGATAAAATACGAGTGGGAACAAAAGTGTTATATGCAATACCTCATCCGTGATCTTTACAGGGGACCAGTCAATTGTTGGCCACGCATCAAGCCAATCTTCATTTTGGTGTCTTCTGCGCTTATACATCGCAATTGCTTCAAAAATCGTGTCCTTTATGAGCAGTTTGTTTGCTTCAACCAACCCAGCGTGAGCGGTCATGCATTCATCATGTGAAGAAAAACCACCTGTAGATTAAACACAAAATCGTTATAAGCGAATTGCAATAACAAGATTGTAAGTTAAAACAACAAATATGCAGATCGAATCGGTGAACGCGTGCATTTAAATATTCCGCTATGAACTTTGTGATTGCATTATTTTCATTAGTGTTTACCTATTCCTAAAAGTCCTTGGAGCGTTTCAGATACTTGAAAACCATTGCGACCGCTACAGTTCTCAAACATATCTGTCAGTGTGACCAACAACTGGCTTTCGAAGTCACTCCTGTCAACCGACTGGAATTGAAGACGAATGGTGTCTAAGACGACCATCACTTTCACTAGCCCTTTGAGCCAACGAAACACGAGTTCTTCCAGTAAAGTGGAAACTAATGCCGAAAAGGAGTCCTGCGTTGTAACATGTATCACGCCATTATGTTCATCTGATTCAAGATTTTTGTTTATGAGGATCACGCAGTCGCCTAAGAGGTTTGCACGTTTGTCCGACATTCGTACACTGTGATATGTTGCTACATATATTAGAGGATTCCTATCGCCCTCTTCTGTTTTTCCAGTTTGGTAGGCCAATAAAGGACACGAGGACAAACACTCATCGCCTGTTACTGTGTGACTGCATTGGTTCAAAAAAGGAGCATGAGATGAACCTTGTACAGCTAGTGTCACAGTTTGGAAATCTGGAATAAACCTGTCGTCCTTGATTCCACATTTTCTGAGAAGTCCCTTACATTTGATTATTAATGGGCGGACATACTGAGATGCATATTTGTACTTTGGGTAAGCACTGCAAGCATATTTAAAACATGTTACATCTTCTTCATGAGAACCAGAAGCCATTGTTGTTCCTTAAGATGACATAACGGTGAACCTGAAAAAAAGGAACATGTCGACAGGTGGAATATAACATTAACTCTTATTGAACCTTTAATCTTTTGCTGTTTATATAGATATACACACGTTTGTAAAATAGGAAACACAATATCCTTAATATTAAATATTAATACTTTTTCTCCAATGATATTGTTGCTGTTTATATAGATATACACACTTTTGTAAAATAGGAAACACAATTTCCTAAATGTTAAATGTTTATACTTCTCTCCAATAATATGTTTGCTGTGTCTATAGATAAACACACTTTTGTAAAATAGGAAACACAATCCCCTTAGTATTTAATGTAAATACTTGTTCTCCAATGATGGTTAATGTGTGAAGATATGTGTGTGTGTGTGTGTGTGTGTGTGTGTGTGTGTGTGTGTGTGTGTGTGTGTGTGTGTGTGTGTGTGTGTGTGTGTGTGTGTGTGTGTGTGTGTGTGTGTGTGTGTGTGTGTGTGTGTGTGTGTGTGTGTGTGTGTGTGTGTGTGTGTGTGTGTGTGTGTGTGTGTGTGTGTGTGTGTGTGTGTGTGTGTGTGTGTGTGTGTGTGTGTGTGTGTGTGTGTGTGTGTGTGTGTGTGTGTGTGTGTGTGTGTGTGTGTGTGTGTGTGTGTGTGTGTGTGTGTGTGTGTGTGTGTGTGTGTGTGTGTGTGTGTGTGTGTGTGTGGTTAAGTCGAAATATGCTATAAACTCTAAATTTAAACCTATTTTTTACCTATAACAGACAATGTAATAAACGCTACAATTAAACCTTTCTCTTTTCAGACAAATAATCAACCATTACGAATGTAAGTTATACTATTTCAGTCTCAGGTAGTGAAGCAAGATGTTAAATTTAATGAAGATGTGTACTTATGATCCTTGACGAAAGTCAGTCAGGCAGGGTAAATATCTATATAAAAAAAAGATATATGTCAGGTGCTATCTAAGAAGGAATAATACAATTGTATCAGGTCAAAAGCTTAATAATATGATTACAGAATATACAGAAACCTAGTAGAAGAGATAAAATCGTGTAACCAATTGCCATTCGTTTATTTATTTCAAATGGCGAATTGGCTCTAAAATACAGGACAATATGTACAAAACAAATTTTAAACCAAAAAAAAATAACTGAAAAAAACCCTGATTATAATGGTCTTCATGCCATTAAATCATAATTTGCAAAAATATTATAATGTTAATATTTAAAATATTCATATGTAAAGCAGGCTAAGTAATGAGATTATTTCTATTTGTTTAACACCAATAGTCATAGATGATATATTTAAGTAGAAAGCATGTTAAGTAATGAGATTATTTCTTTTTTGTTTAACAACAATAGTTATAGATGACATATTTAAGTCTAACATTATTTACCTGAATGTTGAATTGAATCAGCGTAAAATGTGTCCATTCAACATGGCGTAAAAACACAATATTTATTCTACCTTGCGGAAACCTAACATAAATACCTGGGTGTATTGGTTTTCTAAAATCATAAACCATTGCAATCTCCCTGGCAGTATGCCAAGTTTCGATTTATTTGATATCAAGTTCGTTATCTGATATGATTGTATGCCCCTTTATGGCGACTGGCAAACTTTATCTGGTGAAGGACATATTTATAACACGCAGTTTATAAATAATAACTACTATAGCTGTAAATTACGTATCAAACATAACAACAATATGATGAAGCCTAAGACAGCAAGTTGGTTAACAAGAAAATAAACAACCAAGAACCAGATGTTGTATTGAACGGTATAACGATTGTTTAGAAGTGATATCTATGTTTATTGCATTGTTTATCTATGTTTATTGCATTGTATATCTATGTTTATTGCATTGTATTTCGATTGTTTAAAAGTGGTATCTATGTGTATTGCATAGTTTATAGAGAATGCTAGGTTAGCGTTGAATACAGAGAAGTTTATGTTGCGAGGCTTAGAACGCCGGAAGCGCGAGCCTTGGCGAGCGCTTTCGATGTTCGAGCCGAGCAACATAAACTTCTCTGTATTCAACGCTAATCCTAGTATTCTATTTATCCCATTTGATTTTTTCGACGTGAAATTTAACATACATAGATCTAATCACCTTAACAATAATTTTAATTCAGTCATAACAGCACTTAAAATCTAACAAATGTAACCATGCGTAGTGATATACATGTATTTGTTCTTGTACGCAAAATAGTCAAAAAAAGTTTAAAAAATTCACACACAAACTGTAAAACAAGTAAAAATATCACCATATGCCTACATTCAATTTTACGCAGTATGCGAATTTTAACACATTACGACCGCGAAAAGAAGATTTTACTTTACTATAATTCATTTTATTTTCGAAAGAAAATGATCAAAATCCAATATGGCGGCGATTTCTCCTGACAAAATGCTGTCGATGTCAACATACAATTAACATGTACACCATCGACGACCTAGTTCTGGCTACCATAACTTTAAATGTCGCTGTTTATGATTTTCGACTGGCGCGACTTTGTACAGGTCTGTCAATACTAAATAAACTGTACGCTGAAGTTTCTTTAGCTATAGACTACCTTGACAATTTTGACGAGTAAACAGACAATTGCAGCGACTGACACTTTATTTGACAAAATATACAGGGCAATACGTGTTCCGACTTCGGACGACGAATTTAAGGACACACAGAACGTGTTTTTTATATAATGTTATGGGTATGTCGTGTGTGATCCGATGCATCAATGGTGCCCATGTTAAAATCATTTCCCCGAGAACAGGTAACGACAAAAGTACAAACAAAAATCAAAACACGTAAGAACTAGTATCTTACGTTTAATTATCCTTTAAAATCCATCTAATAATCCATTTAACTCAATAATTGACGATTTTGCATCTAGGGTCTTTAATAATTATTTTAGCATAGTTAAATAAAGACCCTTTTGCCATTCTATCACTTTATTCAAATGAGTTTATGAACGCGATAAACTTTCTTCTTCGTCACACGCTACGTCATGTACTCTACATTACTGCCGTTCAAATGAACCGGAGCAGTTTATCTAATAATAGCCGTTGGTAAACTCGGTTGCATTTGCAGATTTCTGCATACAAACATAATTATGTTTAAACTTGCACACTGTTTTATCTATCTATGGTAAATGCCCTTATTGTACGAGAAAATAATTTAATATATAAATACACAAAGAATGGAAAACATTCCAGTACACAACAGATAAATGAGTAGAAAATACCCGTGTACAAAATGGGATGTTCCCAATTCCAGTGTGGTGCTATTTTTACCATCTTATACTTTACACAGCTCTATGCCTAACGTGAATTAAATAGGAAAGCAAACATAGCAGATTATTCATGAACTGTGCGATATGTGTATGGCTTGTTGTACATTCTTAATATTTAAGTTAAATGTCAAAAGTATATGCTTTGGTTATAAACAATGCACATTACACGAAATAAGGAAAATGTGATAAATTGACAATTCAGATATGTCGACAAACAGTACATGTAGGAAACATATGAAATAAGTCGCGTTTATAATAAATCGTCAAAAAAATGGGGAAAATGACGCCATCAATCAGCTGATTCATTATACGGATGGCGAAAAATTATGTCATATGACTAGATTTAAAGGTTGAAGGTCGTATAATTTTGAAGCTTAAGTTTTGTCGATTTTGTTTCTTATGAAAAATCATTCAGTGGTAAAGTAAATATAAATAAAAAAATAACAAAACAAAAATCGTGTTATTTTATATTTTATTTCAACATTTCTTTTGGTGAATATGTCATATATATTTTTCTGCAAAATATGCACATTTTCTTCTAATGGGTGACCTTAAAATTCGATCAATGAACCAAACAATATCGACCTAATTTTAGCGCATATCGCATGACGTCATTTAAAAAGTAGTCCGTGCACGCGGCAGGTATATTCCACAGTGTTGAATACAAGCAAGTATATTCCACAACGTGTTATACCGTCAATGTCGCGGTGAAAATGGGATAAAAAAGTGATATATGTGTTTATTGCAAGGAATAACGATAGTTATTTTTTAGTTATATCCAAGAGAATTGCAGGGAATTATGATACACATTTATTCTCCACTTAATCTACTTTGTGGAAATTACAACTTAATGTTTGCTTTAAATTGAATGTCCGTTAAACATATAGCCGAATCATAACTTGATCTGTGTTAGTTATTACTAAAATATAAAAAAATATTCTCCTTAATTTCCATTTCTGACTGAACTGTAAAAATAGTGAATTCTTCGTTTCGAAATTACGGATTATAAACTCAGATTAAATAGCATGACCAATAATGGTGTGATATCCGTTGATCAAACAACCTGATTATTTCACAATAACCAAATACCGGTACACGTATTCAAATATTTCACTTTAAGCTTTAATGTTTACACTTTACGCCTTATTTTATAGAGATAAGCGACTTCATTTTAAATACATTGCAACTTGTCGTAACAAAGTATTTCAAAATAATGTGAAACGTTAGCCAACTGGAGATTAAGTATTGTTCAGTTATTGAATACCATAACCAGAATACTTTTAAGCATATAGAAGATGTGTTACTCATATAAAGTGTGTACTGAATCTTATTTCATTCAATCTAGCTAACAGGTTGTTTTTCATACGTGTAAGGAAATATTGTTTGCAAATTGCATTTATATACTGATATAAAACATTTGTTAAATAAATATGTTTAAATCAGATATTGGAGCCTGAAAGGGTGAATAACTGTTTTGGATTTCGGAATATAGTCTACTCAAAAACTTTTGTACCGTGCATTTTAAAGAAGCGAAATTCATTAAAAAAAGGTTATAATCCAATGATAAAATAATACCAAACAATGTTTTTCAGCTAAAACCAAACGCTTACAAAGTGTAAGAAATTTTGAACCCCTTACATGTAAAATAGTAATATGTACAACATTCTCCTTAATGACACATTATGGTTCACGTCACCCAACGGATATACCCGCTAATGGTATGGTTTCCCCCATCAAGACCATTATATTCAGGTAATATTTGCGTAATTTACGCAAAACCCGGGTTTCCGTGAAGCCTACTTTTGGCGTTGATTTAATCGGTACCAAAATGCGCACGGCATAAACAACACATTTCTACGTAACTTAGAAACTCGTTCCCATGACTTTACATGTCACACCTGCATAGACTTAGTAACTCGTTTTATTGGCTTTACATGTCACATCTGCATGTACTTAATAGCTCGTTTCATTGGCTTTACATGTCACATCTGCATGACATTAGTATCTCATTTCATTGGCTTTACATGTCACATCTGCATGTACTTAGTATCTCATTTCATTGGCTTTACATGTCACATCTGCATGGCATTAGTATCTCATTTCATTGGCTTTACATGTCACATCTGCATGGCATTAGTATCTCATTTCATTGGCTTTACATATCACATCTGCATGTACTTAGTATCTCATTTCCTTGGCTTTACATGTCACATCTGCATGTTCTTATTATCTCATTTCATTGGCTTTACATGTCACATCTGCATGTACTTAGTATCTCATTTCATTGGCTTTACATATCACATCTGCATGACATTAGTATCTCATTTCATTGGCTTTACATGTCACATCTGCATGTTCTTATTATCTCATTTCATTGGCTTTACATGTCACATCTGCATGTACTTAGTATCTCATTTCATTGGCTTTACATGTCACATCTGCATGTTCTTAGTATCTCATTTCATTGGCTTTACATGTCACATCTGCATGTTCTTAGTATCTCATTTCATTGGCTTTACATGTCACATCTGCATGGCATTAGTATATTATTTCATTGGCTTTACATGTCACATCTGCGTGTACTTAGTAGTTCGTTTCCATTGATAAACACGTCACATCTGCATGGACAATGTATGAATTAATCCAGTAAATGTACATTATATTGTGCAATACTTTTGTATCACAAAATAATTACTATTACACCCATTCAAAGTATATTTAACGTGCTATATCCGTTATTATCAATCATTATTATTTTTGTCACATTCAGATATTTTTAAGAAGTTCTACACTGTGGGCCCTTATAAGTTAAATTGTCTTTTAATACTTCGATATAAACCAGTTCACAGGTTTTGTATTTTATTATAACAAGACATTTTAAGTTGATAAATAACCCTGTTATATTAATTTATCATAAAGTGGGTTTGATTCTTGCGATGGTATTAAACACAATCGTGAAGGTAATTATGTTTTCACGTGTATACATATATGTGTTAAACAGAAAAAAACATGGTTTGAACCCTCAACTTAAGAGCATTCACCGTTACTACTGTCGTTTGAAAACCCAGTTTAACCGTTTAATGTTTAATAATGTGGTGTATGAATTGCAATGTGACGATAAGTGACGACCGTGCAGTAGCGCACAGCGACATGGACTGGGTTTAAAAGTTCAAGTAGTGGATTGTGAATATCCACTGTTATCCATCCGGCACTTAAAATACAATAGCGCTCTTTAGACCGAAATGGGTTAAATAATGATTTATATATTATTAATTAATTAATTAAATATTAGACAGAAACCATCAAGATAATAGTATTTTCTTTTGTATTAGTATTAAGATCACAAGATCGAAAGTAATAAATATGCGATTTTTTCATAGATATAAATGATGAAAATATAAGTCGGATGATTTTAACCCGACTTTTTTACAATGTAAATACGTGTATTTACCTATTATATACGTATTTGAAGATCGATGCCATCCTTCTCCAAACTAGTTCACAATATGATAGTAGGAGTAGTTTTTTACGTACTAGTATTTAATACAATAACATAGTGCCAATATAAATTATAATTGTTAATATAAGCTACATCTTGACTAAAATCAAACAAAAATAAATATTTGTAAAATAGATGCACTCGAACTGTTCCAAGTAGTGATTTCATATTCATCTAATATACTTCAAATACGCCGATTGATATATTCTGTTTTTAGTGTAGAGCATGATTCAAATTACATTGAATGACATATTTATACGTGAAAATGATATTTACCTTATACAATAAAAATATTATATTTAAAGTTTGGCAACACAATGTTGATATGTTCAACATAATAAACTTGTATTTATATCAAAATCGACTAAATGTTGCAAAACTTAGAAGACAATGTTGTGAAGAACTTGAATGTGATTCTTTGTTACAACTAATTTATCTTAAGTTCTGGTCAATAAACACGTAGTAAAGCAAAATGTAAAATTGGAGAAATATATCAAATTAATAGAAAATGTGAACATGCAACAGAGCTCTGTAAGTCCGTGTGCAAAGTCACTAGTCTAGCAACTGCAACGTTAGTATAACGTATGCAACGGACACATAACGAATACGTACGGATTGACCGATGTTTTGACAAACAAGGTAAACATTGACTCGTGTCCGGTACGTATCGACGTTTGATACCCGAGGCAATGAAATGTTGGTTTAGGCGTGACTGCCGTTTAAAGATTTATAAAATTTGGTTTGTTGCTTCTATACACATTTCGATTCTTATATTAATCCAATTATGCCCCGAATATATGATACGTTACATCTCTATGTACAAAAGGTGTATGATTGTTATAGTGTATATGTGAGGTGTTTTACCTTAGAAGACTTACAACTGTCAAATTACGGAACTGCATTTTCTGATTGTTCAAAGGTGGAGATATTCTTTTCTTGACAAATAACCCTGAAATAATGGTAGTGGGTGTTGTACAAGTGTTTTTTGTGTTTACACTTGGACATATAACCAAACATATATTAACATTTTTCATAATCAAAATCATCATTCGCCTGACCGGTCTCGCCCTCGGAGAGAAATGAGGGACGACAATACAGAAATCCTCATCAAGTCAGGTCTGTTTTGTGCTGTTGAGAGTAACTCATCAAAGGGAAGAGATGCCCATATTGTCCAACCAGCTTTTCTTCTGACGACCTTGACAGCGACCTCCCTTAAGCGTGCCCTGTTGAACTGTCTTACGCAAGGAGTAATGCCTGGTGACGTATCCAACCAAGCGAGCTTTCATATTGTGACGATCGCCAGAAGGGGCTCTTGTGGGCAAACACGATTAGCAGTTATATTCCGGACGTACTTGTTGGTCCTGTGCTCCCTGTAAGAGATGCAGAGCAGTCTTCGGAGACATTTGTGTACAATGGCTGTATCTTGAGTTATGTGTCCGTGTGAAGCGTCCAGGTCTCGCAGCCGTTCAGTAGGATGGAGACTACGAGGGACTGGTAGGGCATGTACTTGGTGGGGAGCTCAGTCTGACCATCGCTGCGGTCGCCATGGCGAATCTTATTCGGACATTAGCGGTACTGGTACCGTCCTTGGATAGATTTGCCCTAAGTACTTGAGCTGGCCACTTCGACCAGCTTCTTGCCGTTCATGATGTTGTCTACACCGGCATTGGTCGTGCTGCTCACCATGATCTTCGACTTCTCCGTTCTGCCTTCCATTCCGTATGGCCCTGTAATAACTTCACTGCTGATGCCATCCACGTTGTAAATGTCACCAGCGAATATCAAGTGGCAGATGGGTATTCCACCAATGGAGATTGAGGTGTTGTAGTCATGGAGAGTTTCCTGCATGATCTTTTTTAAAGGGGCCTTTTCACGTTTTGGTTAATTGACAAAATTATTAATACATGTTTCAGATTTGCAAATTGTCGTTGTTGTTATGATATTTGTGACAAAACAGTAATACTGAACATTTACCATGCTCAAAAATATCCATTATATGCATCTGTTTACGATTTTAAAACCTGAAAATTATAAAGCGTTGCAGCGCGAAACGATTGAATAATTTTGAGAGTTCTGTTGTTGTTGTTATATTGTGTGATACTACGAGGATTGCTTATATACAGTATAAAATACATCACCCATTGTATGAGCACGGATGGCCGAGTGGTCTTAGCGATAGACTTTTACTCCAGGGTCATTGGTTCGAGCTCTGTTGAGGGTTACGTTTTTCTTTCTGTAATTTAATTTTTGTTTGTTTACTGGAGCTTTTTAGATCAAATGTTTAATGACGAAACTTCAATACATGTCAATATCTCTGAAAAGGCCACTTTAAGGAAAATGTAAAACAGGACGGGAGATAGCAGACATCCCTGACGGACGCCCACTAGTTTCCTGTAGAAGTCCCCCTGATGTCAATGGACAAGTAATGCGCTGCTGGCGTCTCCGCATACTTCTTGGATGACTTGCATGTCTTAATGTGAAATTAATAAATAAACTATGCTAGACTATTTATTTCGATATGTAATCTGTATAACACGACCATGTTAGGCTAACCGTTCCGTAGTGCATGTGGTTGGCGTGTAGCTATACCAAGACTTAGAAAATATAATTGTTCTATAGGGTTCTATTTAAATCCGCCTCAGGAAAAATAATAAACACACACTATTGCACTTTTCAACTATATTATACTTTTATTACACTATAGTTATTTAAAGATTTCACAATATACTTTACTTTTCATATAAAGCATTAAAACAACTCTTTTCTATTATTCCTATTATTGCTATAAAATATTTCCATGTCTATGCTGCTTTCTCTATAAAACCTAAAATTTAACTGAACTAAAACAAAGCTTATTCTAACAGCTATTTTAAATGTCAAAACATCTATTCAATTTGCTACAGGAAACAAGAGCATGGTGAAATTAATTCTCTTTCAACAGAGTGATATTTAAAGTAAACAACAGGCAACACAATGTTGTTATTAATTTCATGGTTAAATGCTATCCATTAATTTCCCTGCAGAACATTCTCCCCTACCTTGATAAACTTTAGTTTATCAAAATGTCAAGTATACCAGATGTATGCTAACTGCTTATGCTAACTGTACTCTGTCGAATTTCAAAAAGTATGCCATATACTATATTCTATCAAATGTTAACAGTATAACATATCTTCTGTACTATTTGCTTATCTAGATTCAGTGGAAGCGTTACTATTACTATACTAACTATAATTTACTGTAATATCATACTACAATACAAACGAGACACTTTAATCTCAAAATTCTCAACTACACAATCGCATTATTGTTATAAACAAAACTAGAACATTTCACATGCATATATATGATAAAAGTTTGTAATAAAAGCAACAAATAATATACATTTTCTATCATCAAAATGTCATACAATGTTTAGTAAACTCAAATGTAATTACAAGACATAAAGCAAAATTTCAAGCACTTCAGTTTCACAAAATATTCACTATGTTTGTCTTCCCAAAAATAAGATACTAGTATACAGTTATTATTATGCGCTAGTATACAGTTATTATTATGCTATTATGAGTCAAATTGCAAATCTGCGTATAAAACTTTTTACACCTAACAGTAATAGTTTCTGTGGTTGCTTTGTGGATTATTATGCCACTTAACACAACAACCAACATACAACTAGCTTATTTACACTTGCACTTGGTCTTGAAGCTGAGTTAATGCTCTAATCTTCTTCCTCTGGCACAATTAAACAAAGTCTTGTAATTGATCTCTTCAAAACTGATTGTCCAATACGAACACTGACAGCGCGAACATGACCATCAGCTCCTGGGAAAATCTCCACTATTCTACCAAGTGGCCATCGACCTCTAGGCTGCTCAGGATCGACAACAAGAACAACGTCTCCTATCCTAAAGTCTCTGTGTTGTTGAAACCACTTCTTTCTGCCAGCAAGCATTGGCAGAAACTCTCGCAACCAACGTTTCCAGAAGTGTTTCACGAGTTCTTGTACACGTCCCCAGCGTTTAATTGGGCTATAATCTGTGTCGTCAACTGAGTCTGGAGCAAACTGGCCTCCAACTTGTCCAAACAGGAAATGGTTTGGAGTCAGCGGTGTGCAATCATCAACATTTGCAGACTGGTATGTAAGTGGACGAGAATTAATCAAACTTTCAGCACCTGTTCAAGCTGTGATGAGCTCTTCATCAGATATATCAGCTGATGTCAAGATTGCTGATATTGCTCGTTTTGCTGATTTAATCATTATTTCATGTACGCCACCCCAGTGTGGTGCCGCAGGAGGGTTGAAAAACCACTGTATTCCTCGGTTAGCGGCACTTTCTTTGATTTTGTGATTGTCTACATTTTGCACTAGTTCTCTTAGTTCTTTATCTGCCCCGACAAAGTTAGTGCCATTGTCAGAATACACTGAAACTGGTAAACCTCTCATATTCACCATTCTGTAGAATGCATTCAAGAATGCGTTTGTGTCGAGACCAAAGGCTATTTCTAGGTGCACTGCCCGTGTTGATAAGCATGTAAATAGACAGAGATATCTCTTTGCTCGTCTTGTTCCCCTTCCCTGGATTGTAATGTATGGACCACCAAAGTCTACTGCGACATTACTAAATGCACGCATGGTTACTCTTGTTCTCACTTTTGGTAGAGGTGCCATGATTTGATCATTTGGATGGCCTTTCCTCCGTTTGCATTCAGAACACTTGTTTTCCCAGTCTCTTATTTGTTCTCTAGCAGCTACAATCCAGTATTTCACTGAAAGATCAGAGAGTGTTTGGTTTGTTCCGCTATGATTGTTCTTTACATGGGCATCTTTCACTATTAACTCTGTAACTGGACTCTTTCTGGGTAGTAACACAGGATATTTAGTGTCATACGGAAGAAATTCAGAGTACTTTAATCTACTGTCACTTCTCATCACCCCTTCGGTGTCTAATCTTGGATTCAGTTTGATCAGTTTGCTGGAAATTCCTACTTTCTGATTCTTACTAAGTTCATCATACTCTTCTGCAAAATATCTTCTCTGTGTCTCTTTGATCATTTCAGTCTTGCTTTCTTCAATTTCGACCACATTTAATGGCCCACTGACTCGATCTTCTTTCTTCATTTTGCAGTTTTCAACAAATCTAATGACCCATGCTCGAATTCTAACAAGTTTTGTCCAATTTGAATATCTTTCCGGGCTAAGTCTCCACTCTTCTTGTGAAACAAAAAAATGTACGCAAATGTGTTTGTGCTGTTTTTCGCATTTCAAGTTTTCCATCATTACCCACATCAATTTTGCTCTTTGGCCATTCGGTTTCACTTTCTTTTAGGAAGCTGGGGCCTTCCCACCGATTGTTCGCAACAGCAAGACTGTTAACAGGTAAACCTCTTGACACATAGTCTGCTGGGTTTTCGTTTGTTGGAACATATCTCCATTGACTTGGATTTGTTACTCTGTGAATTTCACCAATTCTGTTTGCAACAAATGTTTTGAATTGTCTGCTGTTATTTCGTATCCAATATATGACATTCATGCTGTCCGACCAAAATGTTACTTGTTTGATTTCTATTTGAAGAGTTTTGCAAATCCTTGATGTCAGTTTTAAACCAAGTGTTGCTGCAAGTAGTTCAAGTCTTGGGATACTAGTAAATTCTATGGGAGCAACACGACTTTTTGCAGCTACAAAGCGTACAGTCACATCGTCATTTTCATACTCACATCTCAAATATGTTACTGCTCCATATGCAATTGATGACGCATCTACAAATGTATGAATTGACATTGACTTCAGCTGTGTTTCATTATTTTCGTTTTTGAGACATCGTGGAATCTTGATCTTATCTAAATGTTTAAGTTCTTCGAACCACCTTTCAAAATTCAACTTCTCTGCTTCTCTCACGTTTTCATCCCAGTCAACCCCACTTAACCAGATGTCTTGCATGATTTGTTTACCTCGCACTACATATGGCGCTAAAAAACCTAAAGGATCAAATATCCTACAAACAGTTTTCAATACATTTCTCTTTGTGATTTCATCAGGCATGGTCATTTCGTCACCGACTTTGAATATAAATTCATCATGATTTGCTTGCCAGGATATTCCAAGAGCTTTAGTTGTTGGCAGATTTCCTGTTCCTAAATCTATTTCTGCTGCTCTATCTTCTTCTGGTATTGTTTCTAACACTTCTCGTGAATTTGAAATCCACTTTCTAGCATGCATATCAGCTTTCTGCCACAGCTCTCTCAATTGTCTACATAGTTCTATTCCCTCTGTCACGTTTTTCGTAGAATCCATGCTATCGTCCATGTAAGTAGACTTCAGAATTGTCTCAGCCGCCATCGGATATATGTCAGCATGGAGCACAGCATTATGTTGAGATACATACTGGGCTAGATATGGTGATGAGTTAACTCCAAACACTAAACGTGTGAATTCAAATGTTTCGATGGGGCTTTCTGGTGATTCTCTCCATAGGAATCTTTGGTATTTTTGATCCTCACTTGCTAGGCCAACTTTCAAATACATCTCCGCTATGTCACAGACAACTGCGATCTGATTTTTTCTGAACCTTATCAACACATCAAACAGTTCTCTTTGCAATTTTGGACCTGTACTTATGTACTCATTCAAACTTGTGCCTTCATGTTTAGATGATGCATCAAACACAATGCGAACTTTTGTTGTCTCCTTTTCTGGCCTCACTACAGCAAAATGTGGCAAATACCATCCTTTTTCATTGTCTTTTCTTTCAACCTTCTTAATAAAGCCTTTCTCTTCATATTTCCTTATAATATCACTATACTCCCGCTTCAATTCAGGAGATTTCTTCAATTTTTTCTCAGTACCATATAGTCTGTTTAAGGCACTACTATAGTTGTCAGGTAATGTTTCTTTATCTGATTTCCATGGCAATGGAACTATGTATCTATTGTCTTTGTGTTCAATACTGTTTTCTATTTTAACCTGCACTTTCTTGTCTTCTAGTGACATTTGGTTACACTCCGTTTCACTTTCAAGTTCCCAAAACTGTTTCAATGAAATCTCCAAGGTATTATTAGCATGAAACACAAACATGCTGGTGCTATGATGATTATTTTCTCTATTTATTGGCCCAACACATGTCCATCCAAGTGGTGTCAATCTAGCCACTGGTTCACCATCACCACCTACTATCTCTCCAAGTGACCTATGAAGGTGCGCATAGTCAAGACCTATCAGTAAATCTATCTTCTTCTTTCTACCAGTACTTGGGAATGGTATGTCTTTAAGATGTGGCCACTGCTCTTTCATTATTTGCCAATTCACTGTTTGAAGTTTTCCAGTTACATTTCTTGTTGTTTGTGCTTCCATTGAAAGTTCATATTTTCTATTTAAGCTCTGGAGTTTGAACATAACATTCATAGTGCTGAATCTATCTGATTTTCCATTCATCACACTTACTTCAATGTTTTTTCTTTCACCTTGGAGTTGTAATTCACATGCAACATCTTCGTTTAGATAAGACGTTGTACTCCCGTCATCTAACAATGCATTGATGACTAATTCACGATTGCCTGCTGATACTACTACCGGAATGGTTCTCAGAGCAATACTTGATCTATTATGGGCACTATATGTCTTCGAGACATCTTCTTGTGGTACTGGGTGAAATGCATTAGCATTAACATTCAAAACATCTCTATGTAATAGTCTGTTGTGTGTCTTTGTGCAACTTTTTATTCCACACTGTCCCTTTAATCTACATTCTTTCCCCATATGATTACCTTTAAGGCATCTGAAGCAAAGTCCAGCATCTTTTGCTTGTTTCCATCGTTCTTCTACATTCATAGCCTTGAATTTCATGCATTCCCATACATTGTGATTTTTTCTGCAAATTTGACATTTAACAGATTGTTTTTGCCTTGCGTCTGTTTTTAGGAAGAAGGTCTTTGGGGGTTTCATTCGCGGGTTTTCTTGGTGTGTCAGACCATAAATAGTCTCATTTGCATGAACTGCATATTCCGTCTCTTCATTCACAAACGTTCTCAATGTTTCAACAGAGTCTGGTAACGATTTTTCATGGAGTGTTCTCATATAGCGTGTTAACATGGTTTGTGGCAGTTTCTTTAACAAACGGTGGTATAACGATCCTCCTTCAAGATCATGAAGATGGTTTACTTCCTTTAAGTTAATAACTGCAATGTCAAGTAAATCAGCGAATTTTTCAAGTTCTTTAGGTGATTCATTCTTTAATGGCTGGAAATTCTCTAACTCATCTAAGAATTGGTTCACTACTCTTTTGGTACCACCATATTTCCTGTCAAGCCTTTCCTTTGCAGCATTATATGCCTCTTTCGAATGTCCCAGATTTTCAATAGAATGTAGCGCTTCGCCACCTAGGTACTGACGTAATTGCAGAAGTTTGTACTGTGGGGTACTTGGCGATTCGTCAATACATGCTTGAAAAGCTGCCTTCCATGCAGGGTACTTTGTTTTGTCACCAGTGAACACGGGAATCTTTACTCTTAGAAGTTGTTTCCACATGTCTTTGCCTAATGCGGAATCTGATTTACTGCCGTCTTCATGGTTTGATTCATGATCTTGGTCAGACTTGGAGCTTACTTTGTGGTCAGACTCGGAGCTTACTTTGTTGTCAGACTTGGAGCTTACTTTGTGGTCAGACTTGAAGCTTACTGTGAAAGCTTCATCATATAAACTTACGAGGTCATCATACTGTTTTTCAAAAATGTCAATTTCATTCAAAGTACTTGCCAATTCTGTTGAATCTTTAACCACTAAGGCTAAGTCTTGAACACTTTGCACTGCCATGTCCATAGCCTCTTCAACCTTGTCAAGAGACTCTTTCGAAAGATCTTTATTTGGCGTATCATCGCTTAAAATGTCTTTCATTTTATTACGCGCCCTTGTGAATGCTGCTTTACATCGTGATTTCTTCACTTTTAATTCTACCAAATTCTCCTGAGGGGCCTCTTGAGGGGTGTCTTCATCTTCTTTGTCATCCATTGTGAGATGTAGAAATAGGCAAACCTCGCTCTGCTACCAAATTGTTCTATAGGGTTCTATTTAAATCCGCCTCAGGAAAAATAATAAACACACACTATTGCACTTTTCAACTATATTATACTTTTATTACACTATAGTTATTTAAATATTTCACAATATACTTTACTTTTCATATAAAGCATTAAAACACCTCTTTTCTATTATTCCTATTATTGCTATAAAATATTTCCATGTCTATGCTGCTTTCTCTATAAAACCTAAAATTTAACTGAACTAAAACAAAGCTTATTCTAACAGCTATTTTAAATGTCAAAACATCTATTCAATTTGCTACAGGAAACAAGAGCATGGTGAAATTAATTCTCTTTCAACAGAGTGATATTTAAAGTAAACAACAGGCAACACAATGTTGTTATTAATTTCATGGTTAAATGCTATCCATTAATTTCCCTGCAGAACAATAATTACAAAAAATCATAACATGACGATACATACTATTTTACTACGCTTTTTAATGGTGAATGGAATGCTACGATTTCTTAAAGTAAATGTGATTTGGACTTGGCCACACAGAATCGTTTAAATAGGTATGAGTATAAATTTTCAGTACTTGTAACGAAGACGCCCTTTTTCATTTTTGCAGTGCAAAGTTCCAAACCTCTGTTCGCAGCGATTACTACCTATTTTGAGTTATTTACTATTATTGAACCACTGTCATTCTTCAATACTTGGAATGATTATCAGATGAAATGTTTTGTTTGCAAGATGTTATATATGCAATGCAGCCTTGACTGCAACGCTAAGCATAACCGGACTTTAAGTAAATATACCCTTAATTCATAAATAAACTCTGTGAAGAACAAATACACATAAATTTGATGAGTTAAGAAGATTATCGCATAATATTATATTTCAGATTCAGGGAGTTGTATTCTTAAATCTGAAAGCGGAGAATAATGAGATTGGGATTTTATTTAATTCGTCCATTTTATGTTATAACAACAATAACGATTGTATTGTATTAAAAACATCCAATGTTCTCTATTGACATATTTGCGCAAAATGATAACGAAACAAATTGTTAGTGACCTGGCCGTCCGCGACAACGATACGTGTTTAGCGAGTTATAAACTTTGCACAAGCATAGAGACCGGTGATCTAATTTACTTCCTTGCATTCTGCAGCGGAAAAGTTTAACCCAGCTCGGTAAAACAACGCACGGTCACGTGGTTTTAACCAACCAGGGCTCGATATGGCGGCCATATATCACAAAGTGTTATCTTGAAAAGGAGAACGTTCTGTTTAAATGTCAGTACGAAGTTTGAAATTAACGATTTAGTGAGTTGTCTATATACACAAAAACAAGTGCTCAAAATTCGTCCGTGTTGTTCATTTAAATCGTTTAAACGTATAATTTGTGTTTAAGAAACCGACAATTAGAGTCATCAACACTCAGGAAATATTCAGCTTATCGAGCGGTATATGTTTATGAGGACTCAGACATAAGGTAAATAGTTCGTACCTAAATTCTACAACGTTTAAAAAAAAGAGAATTGCGAGATAAAATAATATCAATAATGTTCGGTTGTTAAAGTTGTTTATGTTTAACTTCAGCTTGAGACTAATAAATATATACATTTAAAACGCAAATATTTGTAATGCTAACAAAATATTATAAGATGTTATAAAATTCTATATTTCTATTTATGTTTGCTAAAGCGAGATTATATATGTATTTATTTTCAACATTGATATCACTCTATAAATAGATGTCATTGAGTCAACGTTATTGAGTCAGTAATACCGTTATTGATTGCAATGAAGAGTATAATTTAATGGCCATCATATACGACATAGTACGGTAGTCCCATACTGTCACTCGCTCCACATAGTACGGTAGTCCCCTACTGTCACTCGCTCCACATAGTACGGTAGTCCCCTACTGTCACTCGCTCCTTTGCACTTTCGACATCAGGATTACACTCGCGAGAACACGATTTAAGGAGATCATGGTGAGATATTACATAATTAATACCGCAATTTCGCACTTTAGTATTCGAATCTTTTTTATCGCTGTCACCCATTATATATCTTATGACAAACAATGTGAAAAGAAGATGCATGATTGCGAAAATAAGCTGGTGATCTCGCATTGTACTTTGTGAGCTCACAAAGAGGTTATATATGTAGCAATATCACGATCAGAGATTGCGAAAATACGATGAATGACCATGTTATAACGATGCGATGTAGTTATAATAATAATAATAATGCGAGATGCCACCCAAGATTTCAGATTGTGAAATTATTATGCCGATCTAGCAATCGTTTCTTGGTTGTTTTTATTAAGCATATGTTGAAGAGAGAATATTCCATATTATTACCTTTTTAAACACATCTAAAACATTAATGAAAACCAAAAAAATGAATATTATTATTGTTATATGACTGATTTTACTTTATTTCCTTAGTAAATTATCGATGTTTGAATGTAAATGTTCAATGCATATTAGTAAATAAATTGTTTTCATAAGGTTTTAAGGTTTATTTAATATATACAATAGACAAACAGTCCATGAGTACACGTGATCAAAAACATAGTAACATATATAAAGGCATGACATGTGATCAGTAATGAATTTCATAATTTGTTAAATAAAGTACATGTATCAATACATGAAAAGGTCAAGGACACATTTTTTGTTTGGATTACAACATTTAGAATCTATTTCATAATCAATGCTATAACGGTAACATCACAACAACAAAGATGAATCTACTAGAGTAGAGAGCGAGAAGTCATGTTTGAGTAATGCATTATAATATATATTATACAATTGATCATAATAATATTTATACAGGTTTCTTTGACTAAATGCTTTGTGTACATACATAGCTAAGTTTCTGTTGGTACTTGTATTATCCGATTGCATTATTTCAATAAATTGTATCATGTTTGGTCTTTTCCAGTAATATTTATTTATATACAACATAGAAATAAAGATTAACAGTTCAGAATGAGTAGAAAAACATGAAAACAATAACATTTAGCTTTCATTCGATCGATTATAATTTGGTTCCTAAACAAATTCGAAAAAAAATATCTTTATCGGACCTTGTTGCCATTTGAGTTTGTTCTTAAATTTATTAAGAATTTATAGTATGAATGTTGTGTCCAGTTAAGAATGGACACATGTATTGTTTATATCAGGGCTTAGAGTCCCAGGCCACCAAAAATATAATTTTTCACGTGCATCTTGTCTAATGAAAGTTAATGAAGTTTATGTCACTGAACATTATTTCTTGCGTATGAAATGCATATTTTTTATGTGTATGTTCAAAAGGCTTTGAGCGAATAAAAAGATATGTTAATTGAATAGGAGATTTTGATACGTGTTTTCCATTTTCAACCATAAAATAAATCAGGTTTATTAAAGCAACAGATTTTGCGAGGCCGCGGTAAGATCGCGATATTAATTTCTAGATTTCTTATCGGAATTTGACATAGAACACAAATATCATAATTTTACCACATGATTATGGAAATAGTGCACGCATTTGTGAACGAACGAGGAAACAAAAATAGTTTTACCATATAAACATAACATTTTCAAATATAAATATTTGTAGTTTACAAAAGTAAATATGACATTTACATATATATTTTACAATAAAAAAGTGATGTGAAAGCAACACTAAACCACGTACAAAGTCATACATATTGAAATATATATTAATTTTTAGCTCACTTGATTGCTTTTGTGACCAGTCTTTGTCCGTCGTCTGTCCGTCCGTCCGTCCACATTTGTTCGTAAACACTCTAGAGGCCACACTTATTGTCCAATCTTCATGAAACTTGGTCAGAAGCTTTGTCCCAATGAAATCTCGGTCGAATTTGAAACTGGGTCGTGCCGGGTCAAAAACTAGGTCACCAGGTCAAAAAAAGAAAAAAACTTGAAAACACTGTGGAAGTCACATTTTATGCCCAATCTTCATGTAACTATGTCAAAATGTTGGTCTTAATGATATGTTGGTTTAGTTCAAAAGTGGTTCCGGTCCGTTGAAAAACATGGCTGCCAGTGGGCGGGGCAGTTTTCCTTATTTGGCTGTAGAGAAATATTGTAAACACTCTAGAGGACACATTTCTTGTCCGGTCTTCATGAAACTTGATCAGAAGATTCGTCCCAATGATATATCGATTGAGTTCGAAACTGTGTCATGCTGGGTCAAAAATTAGGTCACTAGGTCAAAAAAAGAAAAACCTTTTTAACACTGTAGAAGTCACATTTCATGCCCAATCTTCAAGTAACTTTGTCAAAACGTTTGTCTTAATGATACATGTATGTTGGTTGAGTTCAAAAAGGTGAGCGAACTAGAGCCATCTTGGCCCTCTTATTTAAACGTTGGACACGCCATATTTTTTCACTAAAAAAATTGCAACCATTATGTTATTTATGCATAAGAAGATATCCCGTAGTTGGAATATCGCCAACCGATTATTTGAAGGGATGGTAGCAAATAGATTTAATGATAATGTGAACAATTCTTCCTTTTCAAGTGTAGATCCATTACAAATTAGCAATTTAGCATGTGCTATTGTTAGAATAAAGATAATGAATACAGAGTGGGATCCTATATTCGGTAGAACCCGAGAAACTCGTTTCAACAATTATGCAACGAATTTTGGTTAACAGTTAATCATTGTCGCAATTTCGCAATCAATATGATTACACATTTGCGAAATGGCATTGACAGACATTGTTTCCTTCGGATGCTACTAGTATTATACTTGATTATTACTTAATGTGGTTTACATCTGTATTTATTTTGATATTCAATTCAATATTTAAAATTGATGTTTTTGTTGTATTAAATTAGAATAAATAATAACATAACTGAAATAGACAGGTACGAGACATGACACTATAAAAACTGTTTAATTTAGGCTAATCGGTAATATGTAAGACCGTGCTGCTTATTTTCACTGCTTGGTTTTGTTTGTGTTTTGTTTATTGTATTGTAAAGAATCACGGAGACAACAAGCTCTGAGTCTCCAGTCAGTTTAAAACTACCTGTTTTGTAGATCCTGATCAGTTATGTTCAATTGTGGCTTGGTTGTTACATGTGGAGATACTCAAGGCGGGTATAATACCGTAGTTTCCCTATTACATATATTTATAAGTGACAAAGGTATATACATAACATGTTGTTGTTGTTGCTTTTAGACAATATGGCGGAACGATTGCGTCAATACCGACTTGGGAAAGAGCTGTACCCGCGTTACAAATATGCCACCGAGGAGATCAAAAGAGCGTACAAGAAGTACTCCAGACTGATCAGTGAGTGCGGGCTGTCAGGTGAACCACATCTGCCAATATTTGGAGATGTTTCGGTGAACATATTAGAATCGCACGTTGATGTACTGATAGAAGCAGACGAGCTCTCCCCTAAATCTATGCCAGATCCTACTAAGTTCGAAACCATGAATCAAGAACAGGCAAAGACACAATTTGCCGATCTGACCGAAAATGAAAGATTGCCTACAATTTATGTCACAAAATACACGGAGAAAAACGTCCCACAAGACTACTTTGGGAATATGATTGTCTACATTTCCGGTCGTCCTATTCCAGATTCGAAATGGTCGAGATACGAGGACACATACATTTGTGTTTCAAATAAGAAATCGTGTAAAGAAGATATCAATGAAATGTTAGCGAGATATGTTTTCTCTTACATGCGTAACAGGACTGAGATTTTACATTGCATCGCACATTGTGCTGAAGCGGACGATTATACACAAAAACTAGGACGATGTTTGGAAAACAGAAATAAGTGTTCACCTTCCACACCCGTAAAGGTCATGGGGAGTGTGACATTTCGCCGTAGCAAATCTTCTACCACCGAAGGTATATACTTTACAATGTTTTAGAAAATACTATATAGTAAATTTGTTAACAGATTCCGTATGTATGTTATTTATTGTATTTACTAACGAAACTACACCATTTGGGATAATCTTAAATAATTTGAATAGTAACATAAGGTTAAGACGATTCATTCATTCGGATTCGAACCAAACGCTGAAAGGATCGAAATCTGACGCGCTACAACTAGACCTTTCCGTATTGTTTCAAATTATCCACAAACATTATTGCAAACCATTTGTTTGTTTACCTATTTCTACTGATGACTATCCTAAACAGAACTGATATTTTTAACATTTTCTCAGTCGTGAGTGTTGTTTTCTTGTTTATTCGAGTGAAAAATACCGGATTTATAGACACTTGTTTGAGTTTCATATATACTATCACACAATCTGATACCTTATTACGAAATCTTAAATCAGCAGCGATGCGCACATTATATAAAATGTTGATATATGGTAGCTTATGATTTGGCGAGAGAACTGATATGAAGATGACGCATTTTATAAAGAGCAAGTAGATTATGCATTTTAGCTAACCTGAGCACAGGGGTAAACTTGTGTGATCACATTTGTCCTTCGTTCTTCGGCCGTCATGCGTCGACCGTCGAACGGCGTCAACATTTACCTTGTGAATGCTCTAGAGGCCAAGTCTTTATGCAATACGGTCCCGATGATATGTTTCCCGAGTTCAACACTGGGACAAATGTGGTCAAACACTTAATCAAGATGTAAAATTAAAGAAATGTTAGAGGACGCTCTATAAAGCACACATATATTGCAGAATCTTAATAAAACTACATGATCATTGTCTTAATGATATCTCGGCCGATTTTTGGTTATGCAGTGTCTAAAACTAAGCAAACAAACTAAATATTATAGTATAACATGTATTCTTCTCATGCGTTGGATAACGAGTTTGCGTGGCTTTTCAACCATTTGCTAATTACTACACCATTGCGGGGTTTGAACCCGGAGATTCTTAATAAAAAGCTTACTCCTTTATCTTCTCGATCATTATGGGATTAGGCCACTACTAAAACTTCTGGCAAAAATAGAAGTGTTGAAACAAGAATAGCAAAAAAAGAAAATCCATCATTTTGCATTACTTATGCTTAAAAGTCATTTTCAAATGTTTGGAGTGTTTCTTCCATTTTTTTTTAAATTAACAATAAACAAAAGAAAAACAGCCATATCTCCTGTCTGTGAATTGTTAACGTCTAATGCCCAAAACATTTTTTTTGTTGCGTTTTTCTCACAGCAAATCTCCTCGTGGAAAAAAGTCTTGACGAAGGAGTTGGCCTCGAAGAGCACTTGAAAAGGGCCCGAACCATGAGACCAAGATTGCTCGATGCCGTTTCGGAGATTTGTACGATGTATAAAAGAAGCGAAATACCGGAAAGTGAACGTCCTCAAATTCAAAGACGAGAGAAAAACGTCAACGAAGAGGTTTGTTTCTCTGTAATCGTTATATTTGCTAATGATACATACTTACATTTCGGTTTTTAGTTGTTATTTAAGAGACCAATTAAACAATTTATCGAACTAACTTTCAATCACTCGGCCACTTATTTCACTAATTTTACATAGTAAAGTAATTGATTAAGTAATTGTCAAGAATCTGAACAGAAATGTCATGGTTGAATTCATATCTATCATTACGGCTTACTAGAACTTTATAAATAACATGTGACATTGCGAATAGTTAAATTCGTCAGTAATAGATATTTTACAAAATTTAAAACGCTTATCTTCTATCATTTATAACAAAGCGTCAATATTAAGAACATAATTCCGTAAATGCATTTTAAATTGAGTATAATACTTCACAGGTTGCTAATGAGCTTACCATGAAGATACCACAAATCATCGGTGTCGGGTACAGGTTAGACACACTGGTGGTAACTGTGGATGCATCCGTCATGAACGATGAAAAAACAATGAATAAGATAAAATCAGACACAAGAAAAGTGTTTGACGCGAGGAATATAAAAGAAGAAAGTATAAACTTTATATTTAGCACGCGAGATATGAGCAGATTTGCAAGCGCCGATGTGAAGACTGGGGGTTTCATTCGAGCTGTTGGGAGGGGAACGCTTGGTGGCTTCGTATGGAAAGGGAATCCACCACATAAGAATTGCTGTCTGATATCGGCAAATCATGTTTTACAAGACCAAAACAGCAGCGATGTGTACCTTATTTCTTCTTACGCAACAGAAACAAAGATCGCTACAACACTGCTACCTAGAATGGACGTAGAATATTTAAAGCCTCTGGATATCGCAGCCGCTAAATTGCACATTCAACCAACTGAAGAACCCAGCCTATTGGACTCAACAGGTCAAAAGGCAAATAGCAAGGTGTATGATTATCAAAACCAAGACCAGGTGGAGTTGTTAAATGGTTTACGGGTTCACTTATGGGGAGCGAAGACCCGATTGGGCAAAGGTAAAATAACAATGCCTTTGTACTATCGAAGTGCCACTGCAAATATCCAACCATTAATTGGACTCGAGGACCTTGATTCTGATGAAGCATCTGATGGTGACACAACAGACGAAGCTGGAGAAAGCAGTAGAGTACTCGCTGCTGAGGGTGACAGTGGTTCTCTGGTGTGTGCCGACACTCCAAAAGGAATTTACATCGATGCAATAGGGATGTTAATCGGAAAACAGCATGAGTCTGATGCCAAAACCCCTTCGCGAATGACATCAGCCAGCGAAACAAACAGTGTAGATACTGCAGGCAATGGAATAAGCGACAGCACAGGTGATGCTGCTACCCAAAATCAAAGTGTAGCTTCTGCCTCATCTCATGGATCCAGCAGAAAACTGTATTTGGCCTTTGATCTTCAAGCAGGACTTCGTCACATGAATGACAAATACAAAGATGATTTCCAATTGTGTAAAAGTGTGAACAACCCTTAGGTATATTCTGCGAAACAAACACAATTTATACTAAATTGATTTGGTGTTTATGATCGAAGTTTATATACGTTTTTTTGTGAATTGGCACACGTGATTTATTTCGAAGTTCTAACCAGACAGTTTATGATCGGAATTTATATACGGTTTTTGTGTGCATTGGCACACGTGATTTATTTCGAAATATTTACCAGACAGTAAATAACAGACAGTTGTTTTCAAACGTTACAGGTAATGCCATAAACGCTTACTCTCCCATGTGTTATATACAATCCGGTACGGGTTTTTCTCTAGATAAATATGCCGTTGATTGTTTAGAAAAGCGGTTATAGCCTCACCCGTTATACGTTTAGCCGGTTTCTGTTTCGTTGTGTTGTGTATTCCCAAATCAAATTTTAAGACAATATATGTGAATATATAACGTTGAATCGTATGAGTAAATTTTTCTTAAAAAGCATTCTTCGAAGAGTCTAAGCGTTTAAAAATTAGAGTAAATAATGCAGAGCTAGTTCGTATAAAAAGATGTTTTTTTATTGTAATTGTACGGCATCTATTCACGATGCTATTGAATTAGATATATTATATAAAACTGTTTGTTTATTATGTGCATACATCTCGAATTATTGTATAATTATAGTAGTGCACCATGTTAGTCGCATTACTTGTTTGATTTGCTTACAAGTACAATAACGATCAAACTCAATTACTTTAACCCATGTAAACTGTTGGCATAAAATGCCAATGTCGTTTCTTGGAGCAGAAATTCCATATGCCGTACATGTGTACACTTTTAGGTTTATCTTATTGAATAAATTAAATTGTTATTTGATTCATTTATTTTATTTCATTCTTCATTTGTAACGGTATTTTGGATGAACAGTTTTCGATCTCGATATTGTTTCAGTTTTGAAAGTACTTTTACAATTGTCCCGGTTTGCATTTTGATAATAGTTCATGACATGTGTACTGGTATTTATCGATGTTTATTTAATTTCGATTTAAATAAGTTAAATTCTAGTTAAACCTTTTGTAAATATCGATCGTATAAATATGTGATTTGTAACATGCGGCTTGAATACTGAAATGGTTAGTACTGTGATATTGGTATTGTCTGTTAAATGTTGTAAATATATTTTAAGAACAACCAAGTTTGTAGTAGAAGCTTTAGCTAAAAGTAAGACGGTCAATGTGACTGTCACTTCACTGGTAAACATTATGGAAACATATGCATAATATTGTTATGGAATAGTTGTATGCAATGGCCGAGTTAGCATGAAGGATAATTTATGAGCCGTTTCTGTCTTAATGCATATGAGTAAAGGATCGTACCAGATTAGCCTGTGCAGTCCACAGGGGATCATTGAGGACACTTTCCGCCTGGACTGGTATTTCGTTTAGAAGAGATCTTTTTAAACTAAAAATTGCTCAAAACGGTATTTGTCGGTCCTGATGAGCCTGTCCGGACTGAACATCACAATCTAAAATGGGACGATAATTTAAGCACATGACGTAAGCCCGGTTTTCCTATAGCCCGGCTCATTTACATGAACGGACCAATTGCGACCCTTGGTAACCAAACCAAGCCGGCATACATATGTGTCTTGTTCTGAGAAAACTGGGCTTAATGTATGTGCGTAAAGTGTCGTTCCAGATTAGCCTGTGCAGTCCGCACAGGCTAATCAGGGACGACACTTTCCGCTTAAACTAGATTTTCGGTAAAAAGGGACTTCCTTTTAACGGAAAATACCATTTAAGCGGAAAGTGTCGTCCCTGATTAGCCTGTGCGGACTGCACAGGCTTATCTGGGACGACACTTTACGCACATGCACTATGACCAGCTTTCACAGAACAAGACACATATGCTTAAAAATTTGCATTCCTCTTGATATATTCTTTGACCAACTGTTTGCCTAAGTTAAATTTATGAGTCAATAACGAATACTTCTTATGTACGTTCAACCGATGCAGTCGGAATTTGTATTGAATTCAACACTGTTTATGCAGGTTTACTTATTTTCTGTGATACATGTGTTTCTGTATATTAATGTTACTGTACACTTTTAAATTTATTTTGTTGTGAATTAGTTGTATTGATAACGTTTTTCACGACCTAATTTGTATTAATCACTTATTGAATTGCATAATGTCAATCGGATATCAGAGCCGTTAAATATAATGATGTCTGCTTATGTAATTTTATTTGTGTCCAAATTGAGGATGTATGGATGATTTTTAACAAATACGATTTGATTTTGAAAACAAGGTAGAAAAGACAATGTATATTTGCAAGCAATATCTAAATGACTGCTGGACAAACTAATTGTTGCATGTATTGTTATTACATTGTTATCTAATAACCTGTGTATGATCTACATTTTTAAATTAGATAATGTGTCCAAATTAAATGTTCTGAACACTTATAATACTGACTTGAACAGTTCAAGTGTGTTGTTTGTAATTAATAAGTGTGTGAGTTTGAACATGCTAGGTCTAGCTCCATAATAAGTTTTAATGTAGTTTCTAATTTGGAGGAATTACGAACACTCCAACAACACATTTAGCTTCTACTTAATTTTCTTCACATAAAAACCAGGAAAGCAAGTTTCTTTCCAAACTATAATATGTACCCGTCTAAACTCTCATGTTACGTGCAGTGATGCGTTAGTACCGGGGAAATCGCTTTTCCTAAATTTCATGACACAATCGTCTCTGAATATGATTCGAACGAAATGGTCACTATTTGTATTGCTGTATATACGATTAGTACCCTATTATCATCAATAGCTCGTAACCACTGGTGTAGGTATTAATACCTATGTCTTTGTTTAAACAAAGTCAAAAGAAAGACTACACATATGATAAATGAGTGCGTATTAAGATATTAAGGCCCTCACTTTTCGAACTAGTCAAATTTATCATAATTTAATGCAATCAAACCATCTTTCAATATGGATCGCATTATTATATTGATGTGTCCCATTATTCTTTATATTCATACATTTTTAATTACAATAAACATCACAGTTAATTTCGACAATAAGGTCACCTACAGTTTTGTTTTGAATTAGGATGAACGATTTTGATCATAAAAATGTTTATTTCTCGCCATAGCAACACTTGTCTCGCGTTTATTATATTTTCTTTTAATCGCGGTTTAAGGTTCGAGTCCTAATCCTATAAAGTTAATATATGTAATTTCTTTTCTGAAGCAATGTCCGTGGTTTGGTTCTACACGGAATGCCATTGTTTACACATATGCTAAATTCGTCTGTGTGCATATTTTTGGTAGACCGTGTAAACTCGGTCGACCCAGTCGACCAACGCAATCGTTCTATGAGCTATAAAGAGTCTGTGTAGTTCCAGAGCGGGAGGGCTGGACTTTCAAAAAGCTGGAATACACGCTCGTCGAATTTATTCCTTCTATGTATGTAAACGGGTAAGTTTAACTTTAAGTAACATCAGTCTGTCTTTTTTGGAGATCATTTTAAACCGTAAAATAGTTTTTTAAAGTGCTCGGTGCCGACTTCCCTCACGACGGACTTGGCGAGTTTAAATCAAAAGCGCTTTTACAACGTAAATAACGACGACACAAGTGTTACTGTGGCTTTTGTGCTTGGATATTTGCCGTTCAACAAGTTATTGTATGTGACATATCTATGACATACATTACTTAAAAAAGAAGCCGTTGACAACTTGTTAATGTCGAATCGCTAAAATTATATAGTAAAATAACATAAACAATAATCGTTTGTACAATTGTGTGTACATGTATTGTTCAATCGTACACATTATTAAAAACTATATATATATATATATATATATATAATTAAATAAACAAACACAAGCGGAGAGACTTTAAACTGCAAACATTCACATGGTGATTGATGTGAATATAAAGTTTCAGCACACAAGCAGTTGAAGTTTAAAAGGTAATGACACACACATCCTAGTTGCTTATTTTGGCATACAGGCCATAAATTCCCGAAAGTAAAGGCAACAAACACAGGAGCGCAAATCTTGAGTGTAAAGTTTAAACGTTGAAGTCACAATAATGTTCGAGTTACATGCGACACGATTGATAGACGATGTTTTTCTTGCACTAGGCAATGGCTACGCTTATGTCGGAAACAAACTGGTCTTAAATGCACAGATGCGCCAGTTGACACGCAGGCTAATATTTATGTTACGTTTCATCACTCTAGCAGCAGAGCTTTTGAACTTTTGCGCGATACAATATCAAAAAAATAATCTTTAAGAACCATAAATCCGGATACTTGTTTTTCGAAAAATGCAGAAATGTGTTATTTTTTATGCTGGTTAATTAAAGGTTTCAAAACTCAAGCGGAACTAAGTTTCGAGTTAACACCGGTATAAACAAGTGAATTCGTTGAATTGATATCCCCCACCAATATACTTCTGGACACAAAAGTTGACTGGACGGATGGACGATGCCAACGTGCATCATTCTGTTATTCATATATATATATACTCATACCAAGTTTCAATGAAATCTGTCAAAGCACTTCCAAGATATGGCTCCGGACAAAAAACAACAACAGTTTTTCAAGATACAAAGGGCCATAACTCCGTTATTATTCAATGGTGTACATTGCCATTTGGCGTGCACCATCCTCTTATTAATATATATACTCATACCAAGTTTCAATGCAATTCGCCAAAAAATCTTTTTTTCAAGATACAAAGGGCCATTACTCCATTATTAACGGATGGTGTACAATGCCAATGCCATTTGGCGTTCATCATCCTCTTATCCATATATATATATATATATATATATATATATATATATATACTCATACCAAGTTTCAATTAAATCGGCCAAAGCACTTCCAAGATAGCTCCGGACACAAAAGTGCCGGACGGACGGAAGGACGGAAAGACGGAGGGAAGGACGGAAAGACGGATGGAAGGACAGACAATATCCCTCCGCCTTTGGCGGGGGATAAAAAGCGGAGGGCAAATTATGATTGCTGTGGGAAGCGGGTATGAATCAAAACTATTTTTTCACTGAAACTACTTGGTTTTAAATATCATGTAATATCAATATTATATGAATGTCCGTTGGATCGCCTTTAACAGAGGTGCAAATCAATTGGCATTCGTCTTAATTATTTAAAGACTTAGTTACACAATAGCAAAAATAGTTTACTGAAATCCATGTGTGAACGAGCTGTGAAAAGAGTGCATTCTCAATTTAGAAATCACTCGTTTTAAACTCAGATGAATAGACACTGGGTATACAATGTACTGTGCGGTAGTAAATGGGTACACGACTTGAACTAAACATGTAATAAAATAAGAATGACAAAATATAAGCGCTAGCTGTACTGATTTACAATCGTTGGCTGACGTGTGCCATAATGTGTAATTGATAAGAATGGTGAGCAGATTGCATGGAGTGCATGTAAGGGATTAGAGTTTTCTTACACTTGGTAAGCGTTTTGTTTTATCTAAAATACGTTCTTTTTAAAACAATGTAAGCATCGTTGTAAACTAAAATAAACTCTTTTGTATAATGTTATCATTGTTTTATAGCATGTTTCATGTTTATTTTTTCTCTCAAGTATTTGACAATAAAGGGGTTTAGTGCAATCCGGATTCAGAATCGGTTTACCATCCTGTAAGGCTCAAATGTATGACTAAAACATATTAATTTGACAAATGTAAGTATATAAATCGTATTTGGAAACAGTATTTCCATACATGTACGAAAAACAACATGTTTACTGAATTTAATTGGATAAGATGTAATTTACCATTTTCAAAAAGGAAAACCTCTCGTGGTCATTATATTAAATGACCACACACTACTTAACTTCAATTTTGCTAACGTTTGACATTTTTTTGCAAAGCCTTTTTACATCATGTTGCTTTTTACTTGGAATTAAATATCTTCATTCTAAACATTAATGCGTAAATTGAAAGCTTAACATAAAATGTTTGAATAATCGTAGTGTGTGGTTGTGAAAGAATCAGTTTATTTATCAAAATAATTATTTTAGATAGATACTAGAAATTATATTTATATCGTGTTCCCTACTAGGACATCATAGTCGGGTAATATATATGCCTTATTTGCGTAAACCGTGTTTCGGTGAAGCCTTTGAGAGCCGCTGGTATTGGTATACCAAAATGAGCACCGCATAGACGCTACAATACGACACGGTTTCTGCATCAAAAACGCTTTTTATGTTTGTTAAACTTTACTTTTAAACCAACCAAGGTACTTATGAGCTGTTAATAAATATGTTACCCTGTGCATTTCCATTTTTCATTTTGTATCGTTGGTACTCGACATTCCATAAAAAAGAAAACAGAAACCGATAATTTAAAGTATAGTGATGACTCCTCGTCATACATCTGAGCTTTTCGTAGTTACGTGTCTACTTTTTGGGTTGGTTTACCATCCTTCCTTCTGTCTGTTGGACGTTTTATGTAGTGCACAATTTTAATGGAGTTATTACTCGTGTAATGTGTATTTTTTGTTAGACTAATAAACTTTGATACATCAAAACTATATTTTGCTATTGACGTAGATGCATGTTATGATATGTGATCCAATCAATCAATAGGCCTAGCTATGTCAACGTTTTTCAATGATGTTATTGTGTATTATGTTGACTAGAACATAAGGAGTTGGTTTCTTAAATCCTTTTCTGACATTACTTAATGACAAAGTCATCATTACTTTTAAATTCTCATTGTAATAAATTAAGTAACGTTTTTAAACGCGTATGTTTCCTCTTCATAGACACTTTCATGATACCCTTATTTACAAAAAGCTCCTCATTAACAAGTTTTAGAAATTCAGTTTAAACATTCAGAATTATGTGTACAACCATGAACAAATTTAACATTCAGAATCAAAGATTGGTACACATGTTCATCATCCATACAATCATACTTGGTTTCCCATGTAGTTAATTTTGAGTGGGCAGTAACATTATATGTTGTATGTATAGGGTGTAGTTAATATGCGAGGTAACCCATTTATGTAGGTGTATTACACCTACATAAATGGGTTACCTCGCACTGCGTATTCATAAAACATTACCTATTCAAATATTAAATTAAATATGTTACACAAATTTTGCTATAGCTCTACGGTACTGCGCACATTACCGACATGTATTGTTTTCAGTAAATACATCACGATACCGTTAATAATAAAAAGTAACTTCGAAAGTGATTTTCAATAGATTGAATTACTTGTAAACGTAAGCTTAAATTTAGAAAAACATTTCGAATTCTTCTTGTCGTTTAAACATCCTGAAAACTGAATTTAAGCAGCATAATAAAGAACTATTTTTCGGCCAAAGAAATAAAGGAGACCGACATTGATTGTCAAGATCCCCATCGTTATCGTTCACGAAATCACAGTGTATAAACCAATTGTATCATTCCAGGATATTGCGATGTGATTGCCATGGCGTAACGGCAATATTTACATACCGCTGTTAATTTTGATACGAATCAATGGATTAATACTGCAAAAGAGTAAGTAAACTCTGTACTTTAGATGACGTAGAGAATTAAGTTTCCCTTGAGAACGTATAAATCCGCTTCGAAGAAGTTGTTGTTTATGAAAACATTGAAAATCACCGAAGAAAACTGGAAAACACATGTTGCACTATGCCAAAATATCCTTTTTTGTCTAAAGTCTGTTTCGAAATATACATATTTCTGTTTGTAATATATTGCAATTTAAGTCAAATAACTTATAATCTATCGGCATATTAAATATACTAAAATATTGATTAAAATACACGAGATAGTTTTTAAAATGACTGTATCATATATTGCAGTGATGCTGTATCATTGATTGCGATTACATTATATGCATTTTGTATCAATTATTGCGATAAATCTATGCCGATTTTGATGATTTTGTATCATTTATTTTGATTAACAATAATTGATTGAGGCTTGTATATTGTCTGTTTAGGCACAATGGAAGAATTCCACTGCATTTACTGTGATTTTTCAACAAGCGTATTCGGAAACACAATTAATCACTGCACATCAAAACATGAAAGTAAAAACCTGAAAATAAAAATATCAAAATACTGTGCTACAAACAAAACAATAATTATCGTATTCCAAAGACTTTTAAATCTTACCAAAAGGGTTAAAATCTTCAAGTATTATTCCAAATAATGAAACAGAAACAATACGAATTTCAAAATGTGAACAAGAATCACCACTGAAACTTTGGTTGGCTGATGGGGGACATGTTTTTACGCAGGTCAAGTGGTATTTCAGCAGAGAAAGTTTTCATACGGGTTGGCGTGCAATTTACCGTAGCAAAACTACCGTCCAAGCCAAAAACAAGCCATTGACTCGTCCGCCATTTTTCTGTAAAATATCAATAATTTAGTTCTTTAATAATGTTTCCAAAGAAATGCAGAGAGTTAATATAAATCACCAAAATAATAATTACTTTCACTCCCATCATGATGATCATCACCATCATTATCTTCAGTGAAGTTGGAATCATCATTAGCAACAGCAACACCACCAGCAGCAGCATACACTGTTCGAACTGGCAATATGTGTGAAATTACGTATGACCTGAGAGAGAAACAATAAACGATATTTTCTTCAACTTTAAAATCAAAGGGTAACCTTGTGAAACAATAAACGATATTTTTCTTCAACTTTATAATGAAAGGGTAACCTTGATTTTGGATTTTTGGATGACTTAGAATTCAACTTTATAATGAAAGGGTAACCTTGAGTTTGGATGATTTAGAATTTGCATTATTTTTCCAAAACAAAGGCACATGTAAATAGTGTACACTTACGTGTGCGAATAACTGAAATCCCGTAGTACTATAGGCCATGCAACAGTGGCTATATCATTAATGCATATTAATATAGAACGAAGTATCAGCTAAAATAAATTTGAAAGAAATAACGAACAGAAATACTTGCAAATTATATTCTAAAACCGCATAGAGTATAACAAAATCTCAACAGACTCTTCATTTTATTAACCAACACTTGTACATGCATGTGTGTGCCAGCTAATATTGATGGATAACACATTCTAGCGTTGTTTCATATCAAGACTACCGCCAGTGTTAAACATAGGTAATCAATGAAGTGAATGCAACTGTTTCGTAGGTGTTTAAACATTTAGGAGGACGAAATAATGACATGTTAACTTCAATCACATATTGAAAATCCCAAAATTTGATACATAATAATCGCTATACTCATACAAATGATTGATTCAGTTAATGCAATAATTGATACAGAAGTATAAGCACACGTGTGTAGTATTAAATGCATATATCTGATGTTAGAAAGAATCCCTAAAACATACGTTGTACTGATCGAAAGTGCACATTCTTAATCTAACATCTGATGTATAAATAGTTCTTGTTATTCGTTAAAACGCCGGTATAACAAAGATTTCAAAACTAGATCATGACAATTTGACGAGATGTTCTGTGATCTGTCCATTTCATCCTTATTTTAATATATACAATTCATAACAGCATGCCTGAGAAATCTGCATTCAAATCTGAATATTAATAACTGCTTGAAGACCATCATAATGACAAAAAAGGAAAATAATTTACCTTTCTAGCAACGCACGTATGCCAAATATTCATTTCGTCATGGCAATTACATCGCAACATCCTGGGATGATACAATTGGTTTATACACTGTGGAAATGTGTCACCCTTTAAACTACGCATTTGCTGTATGACAAATAAGAATGATTGTCACTATCATTTAGTTTTGTATATTAGTGTACACGTTCGGTTTCGTTTTAAGAGACTTGTCACACAGAATGTATGTGTGTATACCAATGGCAGCCGTTTTTATTTCAGAACTGTCATACAGAATGTATGTGTGTATACCAATGGCAGCCGTTGTTATTTCAGAATCTGCCGTCGAACGCTTTCTTATTTTCCAAAAGTCGTTTTGCGGTATAGTCTATAATTGGTTTGTTTTAATGATAACGATTCAATACAAATAAATGTTGGCCTTTCACGGTTGATTCATCCGAATTTCCTTCGTTGAAATGCATTTCAGATTAAACATTTTGAACACAAACAGCTTCTCGCCGATTTTTCAATCTAATGTGTTGAGTTACATGGTGAATTAGATAGAACTAATATATGCATTCAGAAATAGCGCAATCATACAATAAAGTCTTATGAGAGAACAACTTTTAATAGACGTGTAATGTAAATCAAATAATTTAGGCAAGTATGGAAAAACATAAAGATCTAAAAATGTTTAGGTTAAATTTTCTTTGAAACAACTTCTACATAGCGTGTTGCTTTAAATATTTACTTGACCTTTTGTTTAATTTAGTTAATTGTTGATAGAGCGACCTGTTAACTTATGTTGTTCTAATTGTTTAATTTTCGTCTGAACATATTATATTGAAATTAACATTTAATAAAGGTAAATAGGATTTATTTATATTTTGTTTTACAAACCCAAATCGCACTTGAGGAGATCACGTTCTTTTAGTTGAAAAATCTTAAATTGTTGTGTTGTGTGTTGCTATTACATAATGTCGTGTACATTTACTGCATGTATGCATTAAGTGACTAATATCAATATATGGTGACGACATAAGCACATATCTCATCACTAAGGATATATCAATATACAAATATAGCTAAGCCTAAGTATCACGAAACAGTCGAGTGTTTCAAACGAGGTCAATGTGGAATCCTATTGTTAACGATGTGTAACAAAGTGTTAAATGTAACTTTCCTGGACTTTGTTTTTTATAATGATTCATATAATAAACTTGAATTGATAAGTAAAAATAGATTAAATATACAATAAAAGAACAACGGAAACGAAAGTGTTTGCATTACTTGAACACTTCAAGTGTGTTGAATGTATTTTAAGAGGAATACTTATGATAAAAACTTCAAAGCAAACGAGATTTCATTGTGTTATATAAATGTATACCTTTAAATTAAATGCCGAAAAGTTATATGTTGTGTTTGTAAAATGTGGAACCACTTTTAATGTAAGTGACTTTCAATTTATCGTTTCTTACGCCAAGTTCATTCTTTTCAGCCTGTGCGTTTTTTGTATGTGTGTGTGTGTGTGTGTGTGTGTGTAAATTAAACTCTATGATACCTCAGTTTTGGTTTGTATTCACTATAATTTACATATGTTTAATAGATACTTATATCACTGACACTGTAAGTCGAAAGGTTTTAATAAAAAATTTCAAAGTTTTGAGGGTTTTTTCATAATATGTTCTGTAATAAAAAATAATAGTTTCTCATGCTAAATTACTTCTTTTCAATTATTTAATATACGTAATTTCGTATATGTGTAACAAACACTTAAGTATCATTTACATAATCTGAATCACATTCAAATAATAAGAATCAAGTAAAAATATGTTAGACTTTCCATACTTCATCTATTATTATTATTTATGGGCCGTTATGATCAATTAAAAATTAATTTAACATTGAATTCCCTTTCAAAAATATTATTTAAAATCAATTGGATGATGTTTATCAATTTAAAAACGCGCTACCTGGTAGCTGAACTGAAGTTTTTCAGTTTGTGTAGTTCTTAAGATTGAAAGGTGCTTGCCATTTGTATTAAGAACGACTTGTCTGGGTATGATCATTAGGTTATGACCACATGCGACGTGTAATGTAAAAGTTTGGCATGATATACTTCAAGGAGAATTTGTCTTTGTATACCTGTAATGCCTATAGTTGTTTGACCGCATGCGTTATTTCACACTGACAACATGTTTTACTTATACGGGACTGTTTATTCCGGAGACTTATATGGCTATGGTTGATTTGGGTCTCCAGCTAAGCACACTTCTTACGTTCGTTTCTTTAAGGAGAAATAATAGCCATCATGTGGTGCCAATATTTCCAATCGGAAAAGCAAGTACAATACTCGCATACGGTGTATGTATACGGTGCCATGAAGACGATTCAGGGTGAAATGCACTAATAAACAACACATACCTTGTTTGTTTAACCTACACACTGATACAATATCATAGTACATATAAGTATATCTATTGTCATACAAGCATTTCTTTCTCGCCTCGCCTATGTATTCAAAACTTTCAGAAGTGTACCATCTCATAGTTTGCATAGTCTCAATCATCAGCTACATAATAGCACGTAATGCTCGACATGGTCCCATCAATCGTGATTCATCCGCTATATCCGGACTCCGAAAGATAGGCATAACTCGTCTGCTGATCCAGAGTGATGGTACCATGTTGATCAGCGTCATTGTTTTTTTTGCTACGGTTAAGTGACAAAGAAAACAGTTATTTAATTCTATGAATGCAGTTACATTCTGATTGTCACATTCACTTGAAGACAATTTTGAAGGCTTGTGTTCATTTCTGTCTCGTATGTGTTCAAGTTACCCGCATAATTGTATCTGAGCAGATCAATTTTAACAACTGTGTAAATTGAAATCCCTAGAATGATAAAGTAATTTGTATACTTTTAAGAATTGGATTATGTGTGCATTTAGAAAATTTGACCATTCGATTGGCATTCAATTCTGTATTAATTAACGCACCTTAATCTGTTGGCAGTGAGTTTATACAGCGACACTTCAACATTCAATTCTGTATTAATTAACGCACCTAAATCTGTTGGCAGTGAGTTTATACAGCGACACTTCAACATTCAATTCTGTATTAATTAACGCACCTAAATCTGTTGGCAGTGAGTTTATACAGCGACACTTCAACATTCAATTCTGTATTAATTAACGCACCTAAATCTGTTGGCAGTGAGTTTATACAGCGACACTTCAACATTCAATTCTGTATTAATTAACGCACCTAAATCTGTTGGCAGTGAGTTTATACAGCGACACTTCAACATTCAATTCTGTATTAATTAACGCACCTAAATCTGTTGGCAGTGAGTTTATACAGCGACACTTCAAACGATTATCAAATTGGCTTAACAAATAATTATATATTTTATTTACGTTTATGACTGTCTTGGTTAAAATTATCTTGTTGTTGAGTTGTTGCATGTTTTTATCAGTATTATTTTGCAGTTTATGTTAACCTACTTGCACACAGTTGTATATCATGGTATGTAACACCTAACAATTCATTCGGTGATATCGAATGCACTATGATCAGTTTACTTCTTACACATGTTTATCTAGACTGTATACACCATGAGCGAGCTCGGGCTTTAAACGTTTACCTCCAGCGAGAACCACACTAACATACTGAATGTATTTAACCTCTCAACGGAGTTGTAAACTTCCTTGTATTTTGCACACAGCTCTGCATTATCGACATAATCGTCACAGCAGGTCACGTGATTTGAGCTGACTTGTCCGCCGGTTAGCTTAATCTGTTATCTTGAAATGGAAACTACGATATATTCGTGTTACATGTTCAAGTGTGGGTGTGTGTTTATGTAATTAACGTTTAAACTATTGCATGTAAGTGTACGTTAATAAAATCCAGTGATATTCGTGGATGGTGTATATATTAATTATTTCTATATTTATTTTTAAAGGATTGCCTATGAAGTTACTCAACCGGTAATAATCAGCTACGATCAATAACCTGAGTGCTAATTTTCATGTGAAGTTACAACATAAGGTAAAAGGAAAATATCTGTATTTTACAGACTATATGAGATAGACACACAACTTTGAAATGTTGTACAAGATCAGATAATGACGGTGGTTCTATTAATATCTTGTGTTGATTTATTAGTTATGTCTTAGTTAGATGAGTTTTGAACTAAGTGTTCACATTGATCAAGTTAATTTTTCAATATGGTAGTACAATAGTATAGTTGGTTCTCCTTATTGTTTTACGGAGCTGAATAATGCTATTCACTTTCTGCATTCTTTGTTATGCATGACCTTATTACACATTTTTGTGTTACACAAAACGTTTTCCACGTTAAAAGTTTGCCGACAACATTAATAAATTCTCTTGATTGTGAGTTTGATTATATTAATCTCAGCGCATACAACTTAGTAATTAATTGTTTGCCTGTGTTCTGTTCATAATCAGGCCAGTTCTTAATTTAATAAACACATAAACGCGATATAAATACAATCAAACACAGTTGGTGTATAGATAATAACAGAAGGCTGCCTGATATATAACAAAACGAGCATGCAGTAACCTTTTTTTGTGTTAATCATACCACTCACCCCCTTACAACTTTTAAACTTATAAATAATAAACTTCAGTGTTATGACCGGTATAAACAATTAATCTTAGTACCTACCTCAAAACATTTACTGATGTCACAATTTCCTGTTGACGTGATAAAAATATATCAGCCAGCTTTATATCAGGCAGATACCAATTTAGTGGTATGATAAAAACATAAACCTAACGGTGTCAAAAAATATGTGCGTTCATTTCATAAAAAGAGGTCAAACCTAATAAAACTCAACCTTAAAAATACAAATTAGATTTATGATGTATCTTAGCTAAAAACTTGTATTTCAGTAAATATGGCCGAAAGACTACGCCGATACAAGCTCAGTCCGCATCTGTATCCACGTTTCCAGTATGCTGTAACAGAAGTCGAACGTGCGCACCGGAAGTTTGATAAGTTAACAAAACAATGTGGACTCACGGATAACCAAGCACTGCCACCATTTGGATTTGTTTATGTGAACATTCTAGAAACTGAAGGTCATCCATTGATAGAAGAGGAACATCTCACTCCAAACAAAATAGATGATAATATTGAGTTCGACACCGTCAGCCATGCCAAGGCTAAGGACATGTTTGATAAAGCACCTAATAATCAAAAATATCCGACCGTTTATGTAACGAAGTATAGCGGTTACAATGATTTGCCGGACTACTTTGGAAATTTGACAATCTTGATCAATAATGACCATAACCACGTTGGTAGCACGTTTTCTAAGTACGAGGATATATACATTTGTGTTTCAAATCATGCAAACTTTGCCAAAGACATCAGCAATATGTTGGAGCGCTACGTCTTTTCTCACATGCGTTACAAAACCGAGCTGCTGGATCGCATCACAAGTGCAGAAATGAACACAGATTACACACACGATCTAGGTCGTGCTTTGGAAAATATCCAGATCAAGCAATTACCCTCAGGTCCAGTGGCATCGTTCGCAAAACTAACACTACGCAGGGTAGTGTCTAGTCCAGAAGCACGTGAGTACCTTTTTAAATGTTATTCGCCTCACATATGTGTTTTCAGTAGATTTCATCTAACATAGCAAACAGGGATATATCAGATAGAAATAATACGATGTGTACTTTGATAGAGAAACCGTTAATGCTCGGCTAGTCCCTATCGAAATTGTCTTTTTAAGTATCTTCATACGATTTCCTTTAAACATTAATACAAATAGTTTTTGGAAAACTGAATAACAAAAGGGTATTTAAACGTGCTATATAATCAACTAACCTAAACATAACTTAAAACAGCGGAGTTATAATAAATGTCAGGATCTTTCGATTAAGTATCAATGGATTAAAATGATCTTAAGCCGAGAACAAAATCACACGCACGAATTTAGAAAATATTATTACATGGACTAAAACCAACATATCTAATTTTTTATTCGATGTTTTACCAGTACAAAAACTAGTCGAAGCGAGTCTGAATAGTGGTGTAGATATGAAGATGCATGTCGAGACCGCTGTTAAGATGAAACCAAAGCTAATGCAAGCCGTTGCTGAAATTCGAACCATGTTCAAGCGCAGCAGGGTTCCACAAGACGAACATCCAAAACTCCGTGACCGTCAGCAACATTTCGATGAAGAGGTTTGCCTTTTGCATATATAAATGTATTATCATGACTACAAACAGTCATAACAATATCGTTTTAACAAGCTAGCTTTTAATTACTAGTATGTACAAAGCATGTGTGTGGAACATTAACATGGTTATAAGAACATTTACAACGTCAACAGTTAACAGAGACATATATGCCGATCGATTAAAATATTTATTTTTTTTATTTCAAAAATGTACTTAAGTTTTTGGTTTTGTTCCTGTAATAGGTTGCGAATGAACTTTTCAAAGAAGTCCCTGAAGTCCTTGGAGTTGGATACAGGCTAGACACACTGATAGTAAATTTGAATTCTTCAATCCAAGACGATAAGGCCTCTATTGACAAGATCCAATCCAAAATTGTGAAGTTCCTTCAATCTCGGAACAAACAAATACCAGACATCACTTTTCGTTTTTGTAAAAGCGAAATAATGAAATATGCGCATGGCGATCAGACAGTCGGAGATTGCATTACAACAGGATCTAAGCGCGGAACACTTGGCGGTTTTGCTTGGAAAGGGACGTCTGAAGATGAGAAATGTTGCCTTATATCGGCTAAACATGTTTTAGATGACGAAGAGGAGAAGAATGTTTTACAAGTATCAACGAACGGCAACAAAATTATCGCCCAGACTTTGCGCCGAAGAGATGATCTTGAATACTTGTTGCCGGTCGATATTGCAGCTGCGCGACTAATAGTCGATTCAATAACGAAACCTAGTCTATTAGATTCGACCGGCGCTGAAAAACCATGCAGAGTGTATGACTATGGAAACCGAGAGCAATTAGAATCCTTGAATGGACTTATGGTTCACCTGTGGGCGGTGAATTCTAAACCTGGTAAGGGCAAAATAACTACGCCGAAATATTATCGACGCCTTGGTGCAACGATTCAAAACATAATTGGCATTGAGGATCCCGACTCGGATGATGAGGAGAGGGATGGCGCCTCTGTTGGTACAAAACTGGCTACCTTTGGAGACAGTGGTTCGCTTGTCTGTGCAGACACGCCAGATGGCGACTTTATACATGCGATTGGAATGTTAATGGGAGAGGACCCATATCACGGTGAATCGGCAGATGAAAATACAAAAATGTACGTGTCGTGTGACCTGCAGTCTGGGATTGAACACATGGCAGACAAATACCAAGATACGTTCAGGTTGTGTAACAGTATTTAATAACAATAGAAAGCCCATGTTTGGTATTTCAATCAATTTTAGTTTGCTGTGTGTTACTACTTATTGGTAATACAATTTTATTGATCGCAATGTAAATACAATTAAGTGTATATTTTAAAGTGTACTGGTAAAATTATTGTTTGCTACAAATTACTTTTTGCATATTCCGTAATTAACGCAAATGAAATTAAAATTATTTAGCGTAGGACATACAAATAGGCTATGTACAAATCAGTTTGTAAGAGATTTCTTTTCTTTCATTCTACTTTATGTTGATAGAATTATGCATAATAATTGCTATATATGGAAATTATATCATACGCATGCATTTAATATAACCTTCACTTAGGTGACAGCTTAAAACTCAAATATAGGGAGATCACATTTAGGGAACAGGAGTATGTACAAGAACCATTAATCTTGCTCTCATATTTTTTTTATGAAACCTCTTTTGTTTATTGTTTTGCATAAATGTTGTCAGGTGCATATCTTGAACACTGAAAAAGGTATCAACTTGAAACCTCAAAGGTAGATATACCTAATAAACGTTTGGTAAGTGCACAGATATCATACATTTTGCTCGCGTATGTGTAAAGTTGTTGCTATTTGCTATTTGTGTTATTAGATTTTGTCCGGAGTATATCGTGAAAACAAACAGAGGTACCAACTTGAAACTGTATAGGTAGGTAGATCTCATTGGTATGTACAGTGCACATGAACAAAAACTTTGGCTTCCATATATTTTCAGTTATTGCCCTTAGCATATGAATGTATTGAAGTTTTGTCCGTAGCATATCTTGAAAACAATAAGAGGTTTTAAACTTAAAACTTAATCAAAGTATATCTCATTGAGTGGATGTGAAGTAAACAGTAGCCATTACTGTCGGTTCAATATTTTAATAGTAATTGTTATTGAGTAGTTTTCATGCATACATTTTGTCCAGAGAATTTATTTTGGAAAGCATAATAGGTATAAAATTCAAGCTCTATTTGTAGCTTCATCTCGATCAGGGGAAGTGCAGTGCAAATTTACCATAATTCCTGATTTCATAATGAGTTTTTGTCCATTGAGAACTCCTGTTGAAAAGTTGTCCAATGCATATCTTGACTATGAGGTATCAAGATGAAACATGTAGAAAACTTGCTTTGTAATAAACCCGTTTTGATACTGAACTGCTGAGAGGAAGGTATTCTAGTTCTAGTTATCATTTTTATACCCATACTTTATTGAGATTACAAGTATCGTACTATTGGACACGACATTAAACGTTGTATATAAATTTGGTCATGATTTTTTTTTATTTTGTTTGCTAGTTAAACATTTCAATCGCTTTTCGTATGACATTTTTAATGTGCCATATATTTAAATGTTTCGTTTGGTGATCTCTTGATTTCAGTTCGTGTATTCGTGAATTGTACATTACTTCACATGCAATACATATAATTTACTTCATATGGAGTACATAATTCATTAATTGTGACTTGTATTTACGAAGATCTTGTTATCAGTATTTTAGCAAAGAAATACACGTGTCAACATTAAACTCTTTTTATAATCATAAGTTAAATTATAAAATAATGAAGTAAAAATGCAAAACCTCAAAGCATATAATGCGTGTTCCGTACTGATTGAGGATTATTCTATTTCATTTCATTTTCAATTTTGCACACGTGATATTGTTTGTGCATACAATTTACATATATTTGGAATAAGTGCCAAAATAGTGCACACAACGCATTCTAAAATGTTTATAGAAGAATGAATTTTGATATAACGTGCACTTTAAATTAACATGTTTGCGTGCACGTTAAGTTAGTTTGTGTTGAGCAATATTCATCCTGTTGTGGTTATATCAATTTTAGTATTATTTTGATTATGTAAGGTAACATTGTGAATATATCATGTGTATGTATCATGTTTTGACCTATTTTATATGACAATCCTTTACCGGGTCAGACATAATCTGGTTTAAGTTTTAGGTTTCTGGGTCCATTGAAAGAAAACCCCACGTTAATTGCCCAATCTTTATGGAACTTAGTCACATGATTTGAACTAATGTTTTTTTTTCGATAACGGTCATGAGGAATCCCAAAATGGATTACTGGGTGTTCTATAAAAAAACAACTTGTTAACACTCTATATAGGCGACATTTATTACCAAATGATCATGAAACTTGCTGCGAACATGCTTTGAACTTATATCTCAACCGAGTTTGAAACTGGGTCACGTTGAAATATAAGCTAGATCCTAAGTCAAATTTAAGAGAAAGACTGTTAAAACTCTTGATGTAACATTTATTGAAAAATCTTCGCGAAACTTTGTCATAACATTTTGTCCCATAATATCTCTTACGAGATCGTTACTGGGGCACTTGGTGTCAACATTTAGGTGCCTTGTCCGAATTTCAGAAAACGATTGTGAAAACTATTCAACCCATATGTATTACCCACTATTTATGAAACTTGGTATGCTCATGTTTTTGTTGTTGTTGTTGTTTTACCATTGATTTAGAAATGAGTCCAGTCATTTGTAAAAAAAAAGCTATAATTAAATACTTTAGAATCAAACGTGTAACCCAATTATCATGAAACTTGCTAAGAATATTTTACAAAAAGCGTTGATAATGGTATAATATATGATAGCTGTACGCGACTATTTAGTAAGTGGTGCGTTATAATGTTTGTTGAATGTATGTACTGAAAATTAAAAGTCAGTACCTACAGACCATAATTAGATCCATTTTATATATAACAATTCTTCATAAAGAATATTATTTGAAACGTTTCTTAACGTGAATAAAATATGTTCTGTTCTTAATATTGCCCTAACCCTGTTCCCTTTTTAGCACCCTGTAACTTTTTTCGTAAAAGGTGTTTCCCTAACTGCTACCGTTTGTCATTTATTACGAGTATTACTTGGTTAACATGCGATTTGTATGAGCTTACTTGATATAGAATATACAAGTATATCAGTCAATATTTGCATCACTATACCTATATAATATTCATGTACATGTCTACAAACATAACGAAATGCAATCATCTCAATAAAGAAGCATATAATACTGGCATAATTATATGCGTTTTAGTTATTTTTAATAGTATGTGTTTTAAAGCACAATGCTGTTTTACCAAAGCATTTCTGGTTTTCATTGTAAGTTCATCAAAACACTAATCTAGTCTATAAAGACTATAAAGGTTCTTTTTCGAAGATATGCAGATCTCAGGCTGTAACTACCTTTAGACGCATGAACACCTTCATCAATTGGGTACCGATGTTTCATAAACATGAATTTGTTCAACGTAGAAAGTAATTTCCCTCCACGAAATAGAATACTCCATTGCATGTGTTGCAAATATAAGGCCATTGTTTTAAATTATTACATGAAATATAGTTTATATGACCGTCACGCATTTGATATCGCCTGTCTAATATTTGGCAGCTTAGCGAAACCATTTGCATAACGTTTGCAGACATGTGCAACGAGACCAATCACACCCTGAAGTATGTCAGCGCAAGCTTGCTTGACGAAACACTTGTCAATATATATATTACACATTACGCACATACATTAAACCCACTTTTCACAGTGCGTGGCCCGAATATATTAAATCCATGTGTCAATACAATATCAAACAGGTGTCGTTGTGTGATGGTTTTAGGTTGTTTGTAAAGTAATTTATAATTTAAAAAGTTTGTTTATGAATAATTCAGCGTTTTGGGGCCTCATATGAGAGTCTCAGTGAGTTAAAGTCAAGTGTTGTTATTTTTAGCTCATCTATTTTTTGAAAAAAAATTATGAGCTATTGTCATCACCTTGGCGTCGGCGTCGGCGTTGGCGTCGGCGTCCTGTTAAGTTTTGCGTTTAGGTCCACTTTTCTCAGAAAGTTTCAATGCTATTGCATTCAAACTTGGTACACTTACTTACTATCATGAGGGGACTGGGCAGGCAAAGTGAGATAACTCTGGCGTGCATTTTGACAGAATTATGTGCCCTTTTTATACTTAGAAAATTGAAAATTTTTGTTAAGTTTTGTGTTAAGGTCCATTTTATTCCTTAAGTATCAAAGCTATTGCTTTCCTACTTGCAACACTTACTAACTATCATAAGGGGACTGTGCAGGCAAAGTTATGTAACTCTGACTGGCATTTTGACAGAATAATGTGCCCTTTTTATACTTAGAAAATTGAAAATTTGGTTAAGGTTTGTGTTTAGGTCCACTTTATTCCTACAGTATGAAAGCTATTGCTTTCATACTTGCAACACTTCTTAAATATCATAAGGGGACTGTGCAGGCAAAGTTATGTAACTCTGACTGGCATTTGGACGGAATTATGGGCCCTTTATACTTAGAAAATTGAAAATTTGGTTAAGTTTTGTGTTTTGGTCCACTTTACCCTTAAAGTATCATAGATATTGCTTTCATACTTGGAACACTCGCAAACTATCATAAGGGTACAGTAAAAGGACAAGTTGCATAACTCTGGTTGTCATTTTTACGGAATTATGGCCCCTTTTTGACTTAGTAACTTTGAATATAAGATTAAATTTTGTGTTTCGATCCACTTTACTTCTAAAGTATCAAGGCTATTGCTTTCAAACTTCAAATACTTTCATGCTATCATGAGGTTACTGTACCTGGCAAGTTGAATTTTACCTTGACCTTTGAATGACCTTGACTCTCAAGGTCAAATTTTTAAATTTTGCTAAAATTGCAATAACTTCTTTATTTATGATTAGATTTGATTGATACTTTGACAAAACTACTCTTACCTGACATACCACAATAGACTCCACCCAAACAATCCCCCGTGCCCTCTCCCCCCCCCGAATCCCCCCTCTATTTTTTTTAAGATCATCTCACAAATGACCACCACACCCTCACACTATACCCCCCCCCCACCCCCCACCCCCAATTTTTTTTTGAAACGGTTAAAAAACACAAATATTTATTTTTATTATTTTATTTTTGAAATACCGTCCAACCATCGCACCTTAGAATCCCCTCCCCCCCCCCCCGAAAAAATTTTTTTTTGCATTTTTTTTTCGCATTTTTTGGTAGATAATGTTATAAATGTCCACACCCCCACACTTTACACCCCTCTTCACTCCACCCCTCTCTCCTTCGTGATTGAAATTGAGAGTCCCTTCATCTTTAAAAAGAAAATAGATGAGCGGTCTGCACCCGCAAGGCGGTGCTCTTGTCTAATTTTGGGGCTGAAGAAGTACAAAACATTGGTAGAATAATGTAACTGCAGAGGCTAATTCGCATTGTTTACTTGATCAGTGTACACACGTAAATTTACACAAACTTAACCCATTTATGCCTAGTGGACTCTCCCATCCTTCTAAATTGGATCAATTTATTTCCAAAATTAGGGATATCTAGTAAATTTATTTCTATATTTAGAATATTTATTCCTTTAAGCTAACAGCGCAGATCCTGGTGAGATCATGCGAAGTCTCATCTGGGTCTACGCTGTTTGTCAATGCTTTTTTCTAGACGCTAGTCATAAATGGGTTAACAAAGACATATTCCCTTTAAACAGATAAACTTTACTGTGATTGTTAGGCATAAAATTAAAAGTTTATTTGTTGCCACTCACCCGACCGACCATAATTTTTAGCGCTGACTCTAATTTGTGTGTGTATTCCAGATTAAAAGTTAAGATTTCCTACTACATTGTATCATTATTGAAATCGAATTGAATTGAACTCGCAAAGGTAACTTTAACATATTAAGATATGACGTAAAGAGATTTGGAAGATGTCTGTCATTCAAAAATACTTAACAAAAAGGGAAATAACCTGATACTATTTAACGAAAAATAAAGGAATAAATGATGTGCTAATCGACCTACCATACTAATTGGAGAGGTGAGTGGAAACAAACAAAATATTTTGGCCTTAAATGCGTATAACAATAGTTTTCATTTCACTGTGCTTAAACGCCTGATACTATTCAAAGTGACGCTTTCAATCAGAAAAAGAATTGTGGGATTGACCTAGTATATAATATAACCTATTCATAATTTTATTTATAATACCCCAGTTCATAGACTTTTTAAACATACATATTTTAAAGACCAAAATTCAACAAATCATCATCAAGTTTCTGTACAAAATGCATTTCATGCAAAGCAAATACTATTAAGTGAACAAAACCGCGTTATTAATTATTTCATTACAACTGCTGCTATTTCGAATTGTTTTATTTATGACAGTTTACTTTTTTTTTGAACGGACAAGATCGTCAACGAGTAGGTCACGGCACAGTAAAGTCAGGCAGTGCTGTATCTTATTTAAAATCTGAAGTTAGATACTGTTTTACACATTACACGGTGTGAATTGTTTAAGCATCAATGCAATGATTTGACATTAGAATGATGCGTTCATTAAAATATAATCATAGCCCCGCGCGAAACCACACGTTTTACACATAGCGTGTTGTTCAACGTTCGTTACCATTATTATTTGAGAGCAATTTTGCAAATCAGTATGGATCAGTATGGGATTAGGAATGACAGAAACCGTAACCCGTGACTGCCTGTGTGGATAACTCCAGTAAACTTTAGCAGACGATAATGCTAAAAGCGTCTGCTTTAATCACCGCATCTACTGTTCTCACTGGTACAGTACATATGTGTATTTAACAACTTGTAGCAAGACAAATAAATTATGGTAGCATAGCATATAACTCAGCCAGCGACAGCCTACTATACAACCTACAAGTTATACAAAATACGGCACTTAAAATTATCACGGGCACGCGAAAATCCACTAGCACCGTACTACTCCACACCGAGTGTGGAATGTTTGTTCTGAGTCACCAAAGGCAAATAAATCAGCTAAAATATCACGCGCGCACTAAGGCTATGGAGGATAATCTCCAAATTAACTCAAGCATAACCAAAGACCCGGTCTACCTTAAACGGAACAAGCAATTCCCGTACGCGATGAATATACTAGCGCTTTATGAATATTATGAGGTCGACTCAATTGAAGTACAGTTACCTACTTATTATAGCCTGAGTAAAATTTCAAAACCCGATATTGACTTTCACCTCTCAACACTAATTAAAAAATCCGAAATCGACTCCAATAGCGTAAATATAGCCCTAAATTATATAAATAATGAATATGGCGGGTACACACAGATATTCACGGACGGTAGTAAAAACGAGGAATTAGGACTAGCCGGCGCTGCGTACGTAGTATATAACCCACAAAATGCCATTACCCACCACAACAGAGTAAAACTTAACAAAGAACTCTCCATATTTGCCTGTGAATTAGCTATTATTTACGACGCAATAATGTGGCTAAACACGCTTGACACACACGAACGAACAAACTACGCGATTTTAACTGACTCTTAGCGCATTGCAAGCACTTCATGCAGGATCATCGAAAACGCGCCCAGACTTGATTTACGCTGTCCTAAAAGGTATCACAAAATGAACTCATAAAAACATCTCTCTTTTATTAATATGGATACCAAGTCATGTAGGCATCCCGGGTAATGAATACGCCGATAAACTTGCTAAGATAGGATCCCACGAGGGCCTACTATACGAGTTAAAACCCAGCGCACGCGAACTTATCGCCATTATCAACCAAAAAGCGTATAATGAACAGGACCGCCACTTTTCAAAGTACTGCGCTGATCATGATTTACCATATATCACTAACCCCAGCCACAAGATCAATATCTATAGCTCCATTAAACAAGAAGATAGGGCATATACTCGAATGCGATTAAGGGTGAGTAGGTTACACGACGATTGTTACAAACCTGTTCTGTGCCCCATATGCAACATTCCAGACACCTTCGAACATCTATTCTTTATATGCCCAGAACATTCAGTGCAGCGTCTAGAACTAAGCGCAGGAGTATTAGCAGCGTACAAAAATATTACTGTTAAAATTGATCGAGGTCTACTGCTTATGCCTCCGAACGCGATCGGCTCTATTGTAAGGCAACATGTTTTCAAATTCTTGCGAGACACGGGATACCTTAATAAAATATAAATACACTAGATGCAACGCGTTTAAATAGTAAAATAAAAATATCCCGATAACGAGCATTCATGGCGAGGGCCCTATCAAACTAAGCAATAATACTATGGCACTTCGCATTAATGAGACGATACCGAATAATTAGTATTAATGAATACGACTATACATTTCTCTATCCCTGACTTATTATACTGCACATCGTATACCCGAAACAATATCCGTTAGACTACATACTAATGATAAATTAGTTTTAAATCCCCAATTAGCTTGGAAATGAACAAAAATATATACAAAAAGACTAAATTGGAGCCTTTTAACGATTTCTAATTACCTCCCCTGCAATAGAATATATATAAGGAAACTCGCATTCTAAACGCGTGCCCGTGCCACTCGCTCTCCAAATACGTACTAAATATAATGAAAAGAATCAACAAAATTTTAAACAAACGCAAAAAAAGCAATCAAGCTAAATACCTACTCAGGCACCTAAGATAACAACCACATACATATAAAACAATTACACGTTACAACAGGGCATACTAATCAATCTAGCGTCTTCTTGAATAGATTATTTCCCTTAGGCTTATCCGAATAGCAAAAATATGTATATAAGCAAATCGCGTACCTTGCATAAGTGCGAATTAAGGGCGTGCCTGTGACAGGATAAAAATACATTTAGGCAATAATATAACATTTACTCTGTCTTCCGGACCCTGTCCGTGGACTATAGTCATGAGAGGGTCCCCTGGGCGGGCACGGATGACGGGTCACTTCGGTGATCACCATGGGGCCACTCGCCCGGTCCCGCTCAGAAGGAGCCTACGGTATTATCACGGCCCGAGCATGGCACAGATATGACAACCGACCTATAGTTACCCCGTCGCAGGGCATAGCCGACGGGTCACATCGGTGATCACCATGGGGCCCCTTGGTCTGTGCCCTGTGAGGACGCCACGGACGGGCACGGGCTGACAGGCTGCACAATATAACCCAGTATAACAACAACAACACTCTCTTAATACAACGACGTTGTATGACGTATGGCTGAACTTTAATCTCCCCTCGAAAACCATTAAGCAATCGGGCTAACAGTATCCGGGTTCCGCGAGACCCCCCCCCCCCCCTTTTTGTGCTGGTCCTTTTAATTTTATTTTTTTCCGCTGCATCCAGCACGCAGCAACCGACGACAAAGTATGTGGGGCAGAGCACACAGACACCTCACCTCCGTACGAGCACGGAGGCCGCAGTAAGTGCGCACGCAGGTACTCTCTCGAGATACCTACAGTGCAACCCCTATAGATGTGAATATTGTAACATTCATGTATTTTCCCATATGCATAATACTAAAATATGTTGGTTGGAGCGTGTCGGCTGGGATGTTAAAACGTGCCTAGCCCCCCACGCAATATGTCTCTGCCGACGCGACCCACCCAAGATTACCAAAAAAAGAAAAGAGAAGTTAATTATTGTAATTGTGTTTCTCGTTGTATTGCAGCGAGGAGAATAATTGATTGCATGTCATATGTCTACTAACCATTATATCCACCTATGTAGCCGGATTGAGCCCATAGAAAGCCAAGCTCCGGCCACGATACCAAACGGCCATAATACAATAACACATAGGATTGCTGCCTTTGTAACCACATACATTATAACCAGAAGGAGTAACGTATGCTCCCTCCCTAAATACCATATACACTAATACCTCAAACTCAGCCCCTCTCTTCTTTCATCAAGTAAATGATCTTTAAAAACTAGTCTGGCCCTTACAACACCACAGTGTCAGACACCCAACTCTGCAAGAAGACAAAATGGATCTCGACATTGTCTATGTCCCAAATGAAATAGTCATCTCGGTCCAAATTACACACACACAGTCCCTTTCTACTATCGTCAAGTAAACGATCTTTAAAAAAAACTAGTCTGACCCTCACAACACAATACAACCAATACCCATAAAAGCAACAGGGAGAGCCCACATCACTATACAAAGGCAGCACATTTATATTTAAACCAGTACTAACACCATGTACTAACATGTCCTCCGCGAGGAACGTTAAAGGGGGGTGCAGTGTTCACTTAAAAGAACCAGGGGCGCCTCTGGATTCGGGGCGTTTCCTGTATCCTGCTCGAACCCCCACTAACAACTCTCTCAGGGCGGAGAGTACAACAACCACACATAAATATAGGAAAAATAATAACAAAGCCTTAAACAACCACACCAAGATCTTCACAACATAATAACAAGTATAAATAAAAATATAAATCATATGCTATATAAATGATATCATTTCACCATCTTCCACTATTAAATCTAGTTATAATCATAAAATAAATATAAATTTAATACAGCCCAGCCTGATACAAGGACTGGATGTTTGGCGGCGGGTGGGAAAGAACGATGGTGACTCCGGGTGTGGCTTTGGGAAACTCCTTGGTCGGTTCTTGGCTGATCTGTTGTCGCGCGCAGCAAGAGGGTGGATGAGGGTGCTTGTCTCGGGAGGCTCCAGCGGTGGGGGGTTCGGGGCGGGGCCGTATGCGAGCGCGAGGGGGGGGGGGTTTCGGGCCCGCTCGGCGTGGGTGCGCTTGTGCGGGGCGGGGTGTTCTGCGCCCTGGGAACTGAAATGAGATACAGCCTTCCACTATTGACCGACGGACGTGAAACAACCGACAAACTCCTCCTCTTCCGCTCCAGACAAAGGTTCAGCCACCACATAACACAAACTATACATAACCATCCACATATCAACAACACAGGACCCAGAATACACCCATGCAACACTCACAAACACATCACTCACATACAAAACACGCCGCATGATCCACACCACACCATCAGCACACGATACAGGGTACATTAAGGTCTCATTGGCCAACGTGCACTGAACTATTAAAAAAACAAATTAAAAAAAATTATAATAATTATTATTATTTGGCGAATACCCGGGCAACCGGGGTAAATTTGACCTACTTTGGCTCAAAATTAATCTTTTTCCCCTGAAAGGGCACAGGGGCAGGTCCAGCTGAAATGACTCCGTGAAGGGGCGTGGGACCTGTAAATAAACTCAGAACAACACAACATTGGATTTAGTTTTTTTCATACATCAAGAGCCACAGTCTGCAACTGACTCGGGTACATCGCTTCCGGTCCGTACAGAAGGAAGAATAGGCTGAATTTTGTTGACGACTGTTTTTTTGGTCCGAATTGAGAAAAGAACCTCATCAAGCCTTTCATCCCAGTTTGTGTATGTCGTTGACCGATTTGCTTAAGGCCCTTTGACAAAAATCAGACAATTAGTGAGGTTTTAACAAATCAGAAGCACATAAAGTGATATTGAACACTATTCTGGTATAAATTATGCAACTTAATGAATTCAATGAAAATTTTTAAGACAATAATTACGCTCCCTACACATATTGTACAGAATCGATATTGAACCAGCTAAAGTCTTCAGGGTAGAAATCCAAATCTTCAAGGCTTCGTTAGAATTACATGTACCAGCAATTGAGGAGGAACCTTTCTCTCTTTATGATTAATTTTGGAAAATCTGGTGTGTAAATTTAAGGGTGAGCAAGGCCCAGTTTACACACAAAGACAAAACAGATTGGCAAATGCTTGGTTAAAAGTTATAGTGAATAATAAGCAAAAACACAGTCACATCTCAGCGATAAACAGTTTGAAATTTATTAACCTTTTGATTGTTTTATTGGTCCTTTCATCAAGGCCTTTTGTTTGTGGGTGGCATGCAGATGTTACTTTGTGTTTAATGTCCCACGTTAAGCACAACTCTTGATTTATCTGAAAAACAAAATAAGCCAAACATATAATGTCGTCCGTTCACCTGTAAATAAAACAGAACAAGAGCTGTCACTATTAGATCACTTATGCCCCCTATAAATGCTTGATATAAGTTATGAGCTTTTTTCGAAACCTAAACGCAGATTTCGAAACTTAAACGCGGACCGTAAGTTCAAGGTCAAGGTCACAGGGGTAAAAATTTGTGTGCGTATGGAAAGGCCTTGTCTATATAAACATGCATACCAAATATGAAGGTTATATCTCAAGGAGATAAAAGTTTTGAGCATTTTTCGAAACCTAAACGCAAAGTGTGGCGGAAAGACGGACAGACAGACAGACACACAGTCCAATCACTATATGCCCCCTTTTCTTCATTATTATATAAAGAGAGTTGGTCTGACAAATCTCATGGCAGTAATTATCAATGTATTCATAAGAAGGGCAAGTGCGCACTACCACCTTCATCATCATCATTATTGCATGCTTGGAGTTGGTCTGACAAATCTCACAGGCAGTTATACTCGTGTTATCACGAGAAAGGCCAGTCACCACCACTACAACCTTTATCATCATCATCATTGCATACAAAGAGTTAGTCTGACAAATCTCACGGGATGTAATTATCAATGTATTCATGAGAAAGAAAAATAACCGCCACTACCACCTTCATCATATTCATAATCTTTATTGCATACAGAGAGTTAGTCTGACAAATCTCACAGGCACTTATAATCATGTAATCAAGAGAAAGACAAGTCACCACCTACACCACCTTTATCATCATCATTATTGCATACATAGAGTAAGTCTGACAAATCTCACAGGATGTAATTATCAATGAATTCATGAGAAAGAAAAGTAACCGCCACTACCACCTTCATTATAATCATTATTGCATACAGAGAGTTGGTCTGACATCTCACAGGATGAAATAATCATGTTATCATGAGAAAGGCAAGTCACCACCTATACCACCTTTATCATCATCATTATTGCATACAGAGAGTTGATCTGACAAACCTCACAGGCAGTTATACTTGTGTTATCATGAGAAAGACAAGTCACCATCACTACCACCTTCATCATCATCATTATTGCATGCTTAGAGTTTGTCTTAAAAAATCTCACAGGCAGTTATACTCATGTTATCATGAGAAAGGCCAGTCACCACCACTACCACCTTTCTCATCATCATTATTGCATACATAGAGTTAGTCTGACAAATCTCACAGGCAGTAATAAACATGTAATCATTTATATGATTACAAAGACAAGTAACCACCACTTTTACTTTTATCATCATCATTATTGCATACATAGAGTTGGTCTGACAATACTAATGGGCAGTAATTATAATGTTTTTATGAGAAAGACAAGTCACTCTCACTACCATCATCATCATCATCATAATCATTATTGCATACAAAGAGTTGGTCTGACAAATCTCACAGGCAGTAATAAACTTATACATGTAATAACTAGAAATGGCGCGGTAGAGGCCGACGAGTATCCCCACACCGCATGTTTGACCCAGTGGCGCCCCAGGGTTGGTAATGGGGCCATGCATAGTTGAGATTGACCGCATTGTCATAAGAGAGGTTCAGTATCAATTAGAAGTGAATCGGTGTAGAAATGAAGAAGTTATAGTTAAAGGCAATTTTGGGTGGGTGTGGTCTTTGTTGGCGGGGCGCCCCAGGGTTGGTAATGGGGCCAGGCATAGTTGAGATTGACCGTATTGTTATAAGAGAGGTTCAGTATCAATTTGAAGTAAATCGGTGTAGAAATGAAGTTAATGTAAAATAACCTACAAAAATGAGTGGAAATCTCTGACCCGGCCCCACCCCAACCCCCATAGCTTTTGACCCAGGGGTTAGATAAAAAAGTTCCAAATAGTGCAGGGTCGCACATATGCTCGTAGCTACCATGTGCACATATGCTCGTAGCTACCATGTGTGAAAGTTTCAAGGTTCTTAACCAACAATTTGCTTGATAAAGATCTCTTTATCACAACTGTCTATAGGTGAATATCTTCACTAATGAATGATCATTTTAATAAGGCAGTGGTATGGCAAGCGAAATGCACATTAATTCCTTAAACCACGGTTTAACAGTTAACTATATAGTTAAGAGACTTTGAACCCGGGTTCAAAGTGCCGTTTGCACATGAAGTTCTTAAACCCGGGTTCAAGAATTTGAACCGCGGTTCAAAGTGTGTCTAAAAATAGATACAAATCTGTTATCTGAGACAACCAATCAGTGGGGCTTAAACCACAATTAGAAGGTAAATACCGCGACTTCATCGGTCATCTCTTAAATATAGGGTTAAGAGACTTTGAACTGCGGTTCAAAGTCCTAAACTGTGGTTAAGAGGCACGGAATGGACATTAATTATATAACAGTCAATTGTTTAGCAGTGCTGCAGCTAGGATTTGAAAAGGGTAGGGGGATTTTTTGTCAAAAGGGCACTTTGGACGCGCAGTATTTTGTCAAAAGGGCACTTTCGAGCGCGCGGGTGTTTCTAGAATGCTTCCTCATGCATGTTAATTTATATGTTATTATTAATTGTAAGAATAAATTATTGCCATCGTCATTAAACAATTCAAATTTAATGACTGCAATGAGGAACAAATTAATTACAATGTATTTAATAAGAGATTTATTAATCATCATAATATGTGAATTTTTTTTTATTTTTTTTTTAAGGGCAGGGGGGGGGGCCCTAGGAAGGTCAGGGCGGAGGTTCGGGAGGGCAGGGCGGGACGCCCTTCGATTTAGGCCTAGCTGGAGCACTGGTATTGTTAAGAAACTTTGAACCCGAGTTCAAAGTGCCGTTTGCACATTAATTCTTTATTGGTCCTCTCTTAGCTATAGGGTTAAAAGACTTTGAACTGCGGTTCAAAGTCTAAAACTGCGGTTTAAAGTCTTAAACTGCGGTTCAAAGTCTTAAACTGGGGTTAAGACGCGCGGAATGCACATTCATTATTTAACAGTTAACTATTTATTCCTTAAACCCGAGTTCAAAAGTTTGAACCGCGGTTCAAAGTGCGTTTAAAAAAGACACAAATCTCTTATCTACATAATTCAGAGACAACCAATCAGCGGAGGTTAAACCACAATTAGAAGGCAAATGTCACGGTTTCATTCGTCGTTTCTTAACTATAGAGTTAAGAGACTTTGAACCGCGGTTCAAAGTCTTGAACCCGGGTTTAAGGAATTAATGTACAATGTGTATTTAAATACTACATAACTGTGATTTATATTAATTGCTGTATTTGTTTGTTTGGCGAAATAAATTACATTTTCATATCTCCCTTTTTACACCCTTTATATACTATGCACAAAAATCGGAATTTCACTATCTAAGTAGCTAAAACATATGCACTAATTATCTTGCGTGACGTTCATGTAGCAAAAAACAATTAGATCTTATCAGCCTGCGTGGTAGCACACAATTTAAGTAAATGTATTAGCACGTGTTCTCATGATGCATGGCAAAGAAATCTGCACGTAGATCAATAAATAATCAATACATTTATTTGTTATAACAGCCGTATGGCTAAACATTCCTTATAGGAAAGGCTAAACGTACAGAGCCATACGACAAGCCAATATAGGCTAGTCGTACGGCCCGTATGGCTAGCCTATATAAAGTATAATGGCTAGTCGTACAGGGCCGTACGGCTAGCCACTTTCTTTTAACAAACAATTTATAAAATATCTAATCTATGACTTATCCTTATTTCCTAGAATTTTTACATTTTATTTGGATTTTTTTAAATATACAGTTGCTACGCATGTTGTGTAGATGAAAATAATTTGGAAAATATTCACTAATAATGGTGGATTGGTCATTGTCGGCTCAGGTATTACTTACATGTACCCCGGGTACTCTTAAGTATACTAACAAACCCCTGGTACGGTAAAAATCAAAGTACTGACAGTACTGGTGTGACGATGCTTTTGAGAGGATGGATATAAAAGCATCAAGTTAAGTTTATCTACATCACCACAATCACCACAATTGTGTATGTTGGTATGAAAAAAAAATGGGTATGAAAACAAATTTGGGTACGAAAAAATATTTGGGAACAAAAAAATTTGGACCGAAAAAATTTTGGGAACCAAAATTTACAAAAAAAATTGGGGATGAAAAAAAATTGGGTACGAAATAAAAATTGGGTAAGAAAAATTTTAGGTACGGAAAAAAAAATGGGGCAACGGCAATGTAGTACCTGTGGGGAACTTGACCCACACTCGCACATTTTCGGTCCTTTCCGTCAAACATCAGATAAGATCCTCGAAGGCAATAGTATGAATACACATTTCGGAAGCGGTAATGTGGTCCTACCTACGCGCGTCAAAATGTAAGCGAAATATGTACACAAGTCTGTCAGGAATGATTGAATTAACGAAGAAAATCGTGTATTGATGTTAGTTTTTTGAAGAAATGTGCAGAAAATATATTAAACAAGAGCTGTGTTTGTGAAACACAATGCCCCCTGCTGCGCAGCTTTGAAGCCATATATTTTACCTTTGACCTTGAAGGATGACCTTGACCTTTCACCACTCAAAATGTGCAGCTCCATGACATACACATGCATGCCGAATATGGAGTTGCTATCTTCAATATTGCAAAATTTGACCTTTGACCTTGACCTTGAAGGATAACCTTGACCTTTCACCAATCAATATGTGCAGCTCTATGAGATACGCATGCATGCCAATATTGAAAAAGTTATGGCCAGTGTTTAAGTTTTCGGACAGACAGACAAACACTTAATATTTGACATTTGACCTTGAAGGATGACCTTCACCTTCACCTTTCACAACTGAAAATGTGCAGCTCCATGAGATGCACATGTATGCCAAATATCAAGTTGCTATGTTCAATATTTAAAAAGTTATGGCCATTAAAGTTTTCGGACGGACGGACAGACTGACACACTGACTGACTAACTGACTGACAGTTCAACTGATATAGGCCACCATACCGGGGGCATAAAAAGCAATGGCGATATTTTTCTCAGCCACATAATTGTTAATAGTTTGATATCACAAAATGAAAGTGAAAGTAGAACTGTCAAAATGACAACCTGTCAACGTCTTGTTGTTGCTGGCACGAGAGGGCGATTACACTCAATGTGTTCACATTTTGACCATAGGCTTTGTCAATGACCTTTATAGTATGGGTAGCTTTGATATTATTTATTGCTATCATGTCACTGCATGATTGTGTATATGTTTACAATACACAAAGCATAAATAATGATATAAATATACTGATTGAGCTTATAATAATCTGAGAACTATAGCCAGGTCAATTAAGGACTGTGTCCTGATTTCATGAAGAAATGACCATGCATGTCCTAGATTTCAAATTCAAGGCCCTGGTGTGACACATTGGTAGCATTACCGTTAAACTGTTACCAGGCTTATGAAATTAGTTTTTATTGAACTATCTAAGGAAATCTAAATCAGGCACTGATTTTTTTTGTTTTAATACAGTCATAGATCAGTTGTGGCCTCTGGGTAATGACCAATTTTTGCTTACTTGTCACACTCTTAAAACTTTCCACACGTCTATAATAGCAAATCTGGATTTAGGTGATCTTCAATGGTACATTTAAACTTTAGCTCTGTTACAAGAGTGCTGGTAAAGTCCAGTCACATATTTAAATCTAGGCCATGTCAAAATCAAAGTGTCAAAGACAAATGAAAGATGCGTTCATTAATTATTGTCCAGTTGTTTACTACTGCTGTAAGTTTTTATATAATATGACTGATGAACATCATGTGAGAGAAAATTCACATTATCATTGTATATCAGGTTTAGCAGCCTTTGAGATAACAAAGTATGCTAGTTTTCAATGTCGCTTCTGGGGATCAAACCCGTAGGGCTTTAGGAAGATTCTGAAATTTTCGATCCCTCAATAGCAACCAAACCAAAAATTAAGTCAAATATTGCCGACTCGGTTTTTTGAGTCGGTTCATGAGGGATAATGGAGCTTGATTGGTCATTGTCGGCTCTGGTACTACTTACATGTACCCCGGGTACACTTAAGTATACTTACATGTACCCTGGGTACTCTAAGTATACTTACATGTACCCCAGGTACGGTAAATAAACGTAATTTTATTCGCGCCCAAAATTTGATGTCGTAAAACGCGCAACCGATTATCTTAAACACACTTCTCTTCAAAAAACACTGCATCAACATGCTTTTTGAGTATGTGTTCCGATAATATAGAGGCCATTCTACAGAAAATTGACATAAATGTGTATATATAATAATTACAAAAAATAGTCGACAACGACTGATTTAGGGTTAAATTTCCCGGGTATATTTTAGTATATTTACCGTACCCGGGATACATGTAAGTATACTTAAGAGTACCCGGGGTACATGTACGTAGTACCCGAGCCGACAATGAACAATCGAGCGATACTGGAAGGTGCAACATCACTCACGCCTCCTAGCATCGCCTTTAGCAGTATTCAAATCTCAACAGGAAAGTGCTGGAGTCATTGATCTCGAGGGACAAGAAAAACAATTGATTAATGTTCGAAATTAATAATTTGATTAATGACAATTCTATTATTTGAACCAGATCACAGGAAAAGCGCAGTCAAATCAGTATCCAATTAAATTATTTGTTATTGTCAGAAATTATTGTTATTTTTAGCAAACAGCTTTCAAGCGACTGCAGGCTGATCTAGATCTAAACTGGCCACAATCGCCTTTATGTCTCTCTAACTATGACACAGTTCATTTAACTTTAAAATGATAAAAAGTACTAACACTAAGAAAGTCAGAGTACAAACCAGTAAAGAGTTTGAAATCAATGTTGAATTTCAGGACAGCTTGGTGATCTGCAAATCCCCGATGAAATGTTGATATCGGGTATCATAGTCATTCAATAAGTCGCAAATTGCTCGAATACAATTTATAACGCACAATGTGACTTATATTGATAACTAAAATACCAGTATGCCAGTTTTGCCGTGTCAAGCTGTTACGATCCAGAAAGTCCTTCATTCACATCGAGTATATATCCTTCGAATTCCAACTATTGTTTTCAAAAGCGGAGATTTAGTGAATAAATAATTCATATATCATAAATGACAGCTTCTAAATAGCGAAACAAGCAAATTTATGCAGTAAGAAAGTTTTGAATCGAGACTCTCATGGGGGCGGCCATTGTTGAATGTTGAAACACGAACGACAACTCTGCTAGGAGAATGTTATCAATGACGAGCAATCTCCTACGCAGTGGCGAATGCAAAAGGGAAGTAACTGAAAAATCGAGTTATCTCAATCGGACTGGCTCGGTCTTTCACATAGGTCGCCATTGTGATTTTTTTTTAAAGGTTTCATACCTTGGACGATGCTGTAGCATCGTCAAAAAGGTAATCGTACCCGTTCGATATTAGACTGTACCCGAATTGTATTCCCGCCTAAAATCCGATGTCGTAAAACGCGCTACCGATTATTTTAAACAAACTTATCTTTAAAAAAACTGCGTCAACAGGCTTTTTGAGTATGAGTTTTCGATAATATAGAGGCCATTTTACAGAAAATAGACATAAATGTGAATATAATTAATATTTTTTTAAAAGCTGACAACGACTGATTTAGCGTTCAATTTCCCGGGTACGTTTAAGTATATTTACCGAACCCGGTGTACATGTAAGTAAGCTTAAGAGTACCCGGGGTACATGTAAGTAGTACCCGAGCCGACAATGACCAATCGAGCACTATTAACAGTGTGTTGGTGATCATTCATGTATACGATTTATAGAATGCTTTATATCAAAATCATGACAAGTTTATTGTTAAGTGTGTTCTTAATCTTATTAAAATGCTGACTGCCATTCAGTCTGAACAGATTGAGAAGAAAGATATCAACAAATCAGGGTTGCTAGGCCCACATGAGTTTGAAATTCTATCCATAAAACTAATAATAACTAATATTACAAAAATATACCCCTATATGGTGGTCTCTATACTATAAAGGGGTATATTTTTTGTTATTTAGCCATTAGATTAGCTTTATGGATAGAATTTCAAACTCCTGTGCCAGGCTTAAGGTCGGTTACAAAAGAACTATCTGTATTTTGTTTAGACAACAGTCTTAAAATAAATTATCTCACTTGCGGCGAAATTGTTTTTGTTCAGTATAAAAAATACATTCAGCACAAGTGTCCGCATTAGTCTAATACATTATTAAATGAGACGTTGAAGTTGAACGCACCGAAGTGTAGTACTAGTAGCGACATTGTGCACCGATGTCGTTAAGATACATTTAGTAAATAACTGCAGTAAAATTGGAGGTAAATTGTAATCGTAGTTATACATGAAATATTATGCATAGATTGTCATGTGTCTGTTGCAATTATACTTAAGTAATGGAAAGAATCGTTGCTTAATATTACCTGTATCTGACGGTTCTCACGCATATGATTTTGTTTCTTTATGTTCTATTGCGCATGCGCAGTGCTCTGTGTTTTCCGTTTATCTGACCCTTTTCATGGTCTGACGAGTTTCACGCCACACCGGGACGACACTTTCTGTCCATACTGAATTTTCGTTTTGAACATACTCCAGCGGAACGTTCCGTCTCTGATAAGTCTGTGCGATTTGTACAGGCAAATCTAAGATGACACTTTACGCATATGCATTATGCCCAGTTTTCCGAGAACGAGGCTATATGCCATCCTTGTTTTCATAGAACTGAAGGAGGCGTTCAACCTGTTCGACATGAACGGCGATGGTCACATCTCAGCCAGCGAGCTGGGCTATGTGCTCAGGGCCTTGGGCCAAAACCCTACCGAAAGGATGATCAAGGAAGTCATGGCAAAAGCCGACAAAGACGGTAGTTTTAAACATATTTATTTAAGCTCGATTGCACTGAAACCTGAAATTGGTGTCTTTGGGTATGATCGAACTCGTGACTCCCCGGTCGCTATGCGGACACCATAACCACTGCGCCAGGGCGACTTTAAAAGGTTTTTAGTTTTCAAGAAGGAATGTAACGTGGCTTTTTTTCAGCTGATCGCTTTTGTTTATTATGGCATTGAACTATTTGTCTTGACATTTCTATACAAACGGTATTGGCATTTGGGAATAATAAAGTAAGTCATGACTAAGGTAGATACAGATGGTAACGCGACTTCTTCTTATTTCGTTGCTTTTGTTTATTATGGCCCTTCAGTGTGGGTCTTGGACAAATTTTATGTCAACGTTATTGACACTTGGGACTGTCCGTTTTGAAGTCTCTAAAGTATCCCGGTTTACTGTTCATTCTATTTTACTAAATGTGTTCCTTTTTATATCAATAAAAATTTGTTATGATTATGATTACGGTTGACATTGCGATTGCAATTTTCTAACGATTTTATTTAAAATGTCGTTAGTTTCCTTTTGTTTCCATTACTATTTGTTACAAACCAAATTGCACGGGATGTTGGTTTAGTTTTTACATAATTATTATTCTCAAGTGCTAAAGCGCATATTATGAATGACTGGCATTTGATTTATTGTTATCGTTATTGCTTTATCTCTAACGGGGTTATTTCCCTTTGTTTAAAATCTCGTATACAAACTTATGCCCGCAACTCCGACAACTGTTCGTGTGCAATTGTCGTCAAACTGTCACATCATTATTATCTGCACATGTAACAGAGCATATTTTTAAAGTCTTACGATTGCATTATTTTTAAGGAGTTATTGCCATTTGGGTGCGATTTTTGTGTCAAACTGGTACAGAATCATTATCTTCCAGCACTACAGAGCATATTTTAAAGATTTCGCGATAACTTTATCCTTGTCAAGAGTTATTTTCCTATTATAAATATAGATAAAGCTTCTGTGAGCAACGCCACCTACTATTTACGTGCGATTGTAGCCCTACTTTTGTATAATTATTATTTGTAATTTCTAATGCGCATATTTCTTTAATTTTAAGGAGATTTTGTCATGTTTTTTAAATTACACATTTTCGGTTCTGTATTAAAATGGATTTATAACATAAACTATGAAAGTTAAACAATACAAATAATTTAGAACCGTATACCGCGCAATACATTCACTACACCCCAAAATAAAAAAGTATTTACATTCGTGGGATAATTGATCTTGAGATCGTTGTTATTTAAAAGTTTTGTTTCCAATTATTTACTTAGAAGCATGATGCCGACAATAATATCCATAAACTTCTTGTATAAACAATACAAATTTCATGATAAGTACACAAATAGATCTATTTGAAAGTTTCAAGCCATACCAGCAGTAATATCACAGAAACTTTCATTCCGTCAGTCCAGACACTCAATTTATCAATCGCGTTCTCGTTTATCACATGGTAAAATGTTTGAGCTCAACATCGATCGATACACAGCAACAACATCAACAACTGTACAATTATTGTGCTTGAAAACACTTACATAAAAACCAATGACCGTGCAGTGACGTAATTTTTTTTTACAGGAAATGACGTCAGAGAGTACAACGAGTACATGGAGCTCCTGAAGGACTTCCTGAAGGATCCACAGATCGTGGAAATAGAGCTGCGCGAGGCGTTCCGGATGTTCGACAAGGACCGGAACAACACGCTCAACCTGGCGGAACTCCGGCGCGCACTGACCCACCTCGGCGAGCCGTTGTCAGAGAAAGAGGCTATTGAGCTGTGCAATATGATGGACGTGAACGGGGATCAGAAGGGTCGACGTAGACGGTGAGTGTCTTTTTGTCCGTATTTACCAAACAATTCTAAGACTTAAGTGTATGCATCAAAAATATTCTGTAAATTTGAAGGCTAAAAAATTGCTTTATTTCATAGTAAAACCTGGCATTTACCTCTTTTATCTTCATCATTCTTTATGTAAAACATTTTTTAAATGACGTAGTGGTATTTATATATGCAAACGCTGGACGTATTTTTCTTGGTACAGTGTACTTACTATATTCTTTATTCTTACGTTCTAGAATTGGTTGTTGAATACATGCACTGGAGTCATTTTACTTAAGGCTTCTTAGGACAATCTTAACTTAAGTGTTACTTTATAATGTACGGCAAGTCTCCAGGGGCCAGTGGCTGCTAAACTTTTAATGATAAGCTTATATTAAGTTTTGCAAATAGAATGACATGATAATTTTGCGAATGTTTAATAGTGGTAAACACACATTTTATATGAAATTATATAGTATGTATTGTGTTGTATTCTTCCAGAGTTTGTACAATATCTTTGCAAACGGATCTGAATAAATCGCGACCAATGACGGTTGAACCACAGTATTGCTTCTGAGACCAACAAAGTGTAAACGTGCTTCCTGTGCATAAACAAAGGCTTGATGTAAACTTTTAAAACTTAAATTATTCTGAAATATGATTGATTGATTGATTGATTCATTTATTAATTCATTTGTTAATTCATTAATGCATTCGTTGTGTTAAACTTGTATGTATGTATGTACGTATGTATTTTTAATATTGTATTCTGATATACTTATTTGATACATTTATTTCATTCAAAAATAATTAATTATTTATTTTTAATGATATAACCACATAAGCAACACGAAAAGCTTGCGAATAAAAATTTAAATCATCGCCTGCTATGCTTGACTGTAAATTACTTGCATACTTTATGTTAAGAGTCGGCCACCAGATCATGTCATCACTTCTTACGGCGTCTAAGGATCTCGTCATCTTCAAGGAGTTGTTTTGTTCTCTGTCGTTGCATCTGGTTGCTTATTTTGTTCGGCCAGCGGCTTGAAGTAATCTTTCACAGACATGAATTTATGAAAACCTGTACTTTTTTCGTGTTTTTTTTCCAGGTGTGTTTGCTAGATTTCAGCTACATATTGCAGAACTTAATCGATTGTAGAACTCAATTGCATGAATTAACCTTGATGAAAATCTGAATAATGTTTATCTAGAAAGTATCTCGACCACCTTCGAATCTAGGAAACGTGTTAAAAAAAAGTAATTATTTCCGCAGGGTTCCAAATCTACTAATCGATTACAATTTTAAGCCGATTTTTTTTTTTTTCCCTACTTTTTATCAATATTTTTATGTTTTTATTTTAATTGTACGTTACGTACAGCGATTAAAAAGCCAAGCATTTATCATAGCACGCGTACAACTACCTCAGCTTGCTAGTGTCGATAGTATAAGATAAACGCGCTCAAGGGATTGGTTTTAAAGTTGTAAGTATACCAAGAAATATGATCTATAAAAGATATTCAACTATTAAGATAACCATGGATCTAAAAAAAATTGCCGAACGAACAATCAGTAAGAACGATCATTTATACGTTTGATCCTCTTAGCAACACGCAGCCTCTAACAGCATCTGATGACTGAAATGTAACAACATTGAAGCTTTGTAAGGGGATACTTTCTACTACATCAAAACAGATGCACCGTGGAGGCCCATAGGCAGTGAAACTTTTTGGACCGACACCCCAGGCCCCTATTAGGTCTAGTGTCTAATAGAAGGCTCGTGCAAAGTTAATTTTGTTCGTTTAAATTAGCCTACCAGTGCTAAGTCTTGCAAGATATACAATATGACAATCTCTTTTAATAAGTATACAATGTCATTATAATACCGCAATGCCGATACGACATTATAATTATCACGGGGTTGCAAATTATAAATGATTGGTAAGGCGATTGTATACCATAACAATTAACATGATATTGTTATAAAATTGTTGGCTTTGTCAAGTAATTAGAATTGTCTAAGTACTAAAAACAATTCTTTCGTACGGTCTCAGTCTTACAGGGCCCCTTAACCCTTTCAGTGCGGGAAACCGAATTTTAAAGGCCTTTGCAAACAGTTTGGATCCAGATGAGACGCCACATAATGTGTCGTCTCATCAGGATCCAAACTGTTTGCTATTCTGATAGTATTCTTTGAAAAAAATCGAAGAAAATGCTAATATTAGAAATTCAGCAGACGACATTTTTGCAGACGACAAATTTCCCAGCATGCAAAGGGTTAACGCGGGGCCCAAAGTCAGTCGCCTGCTCTGTCGAATGGGTAATCGGGGATTGGTAGTAAGAAGTAAATAGTGAGTGGAAGGCTGTTTGAAGAAACAACTAGAGAAATTTGGCTGACCATATGCAAGACAGTGCCAGGAATGTCCATAGTGCCTGACATGTCTTCCTGGCAAGGAAGGTGGTACCAGATTTGGCAGGTAGCGTATTCAAGTGCTTTGTTCTTCCATGTGACACTTTTCCACAGAAAGCACATGGTCATCTCGGAGCTTGAGGACTAGTCTGCATGGTTAAAGCTAACAGTTTAATGATGACATGATATGATTTTTAAGTAAGAAAGGTGTTGTTTTTTTCAGTAGAAAGATCCACTAACAGATACTAACTTGTTTACTTAACTTGTTTACTTACAATGAGGGGAATGTTTATGTGTGAGCAGTTGAGATATTACTGTAGAGAACAACTTTTGTAACAAGTTGAGAAGAAAAAAGGTAGTGAGAAGTTAAAGAATGTTTGTCGTAGGTTTATTTGGGGACAGATAGGAAAAGATTAATTAGATTTTAGAAGGGATTTTGTTACTTTATCAAAAACATGTTATAAAGGGACGCAACTCGTGTGTTTATATTGTTGTTGAAATTCAATACTATTAAGGGACGTCACTCTTGTGTACGTGTTGTTGTTGTTGTTGTTGTTGAATTTCAATGTTGTGGATGTGTTGTTAATGTAATTTTTCTTGAGAACAGCACCTTCCGCTAACTACAACTACGAAAAATTGGCGTATAAGGAAGCTTGGCTTCTTGTCATCAATACAAATTTTCGTAGCTTCTGGTTTGCAACAAATTCGGAGCAGTTGGATCAAGCTTCGAATGATAAAACTGCAACTTTTGACGAGCGAGATCTAGACTAGAGACGACTGTCGGTGGCGCAAGCGTTGCATATCAAACAACAAAATAAAAGTCGGAGAATTTCAATAAAGTAGAAACGCAAATATATCTTGGCACATTGTTCAACATCAACGTTTTTTTACTGAGAGAAGAGAAACGGTAATGTTCCTGAATCTTAGGTAATTCATTGTTCTATATATCATTAATTGCACCCATGCTTACACGTTTGCACAGGTTAATATTTCGTATATATAATGTCATCATATCTTTACCAAATATAGAACAAATCTCGGACTCGGACTGAGAGTGAAAACGGTTAAAGAGTGCATAGCTTCACACTTTTTCAGAACAAATAAAACTTTGATGATGAACAAACTACAATTAACGTCCAGAAGAATGGTGGTACCTTACATTAACGAAATCAGAGTTTATACAACTGCACAAATCACCGTTGATACAATGGAACACACATTCATGTAAAAAACACAGACATATAGTCTTCACTGCTGGAAAATTCCTATTTTGAGCTGGTTCATGCGACAATAAACATTAATTTTGGTTCTCCGATAAATATAAGAAAACGTGTCGGTATCGATTTAGTTCTTATAACAACATGGTTGTTGATATAAACACTTGTTTATTGGTACCAATGACAGTTCATTAATAATTTGTACTTAACGTTACTCTGCATATGTGTTAGTTTTTAGGTTGAAAATAAAAAAATGACACAAAAATATTAAAGAAGTCTTAACCAGCTCTAAAATGATAGATTTATATAAATTACTTGAAAAAAGCATCACTTTACATTATCAAGTGTGTGTATGTGTGTGAATATTTGGAAATTAACGAGGTCCTTCCCGAGCCAGATGCATCATTATGTATAGACCCGAAGTGTGCCCAAGCTCTCCTACCTACGGTAATGTAATTAACTTTCAAGACTCACGCAATTTGGGACGAATTTTTTTATTACAGTTGTAATTTTCATCCTTTTCACTGTTAATGAAAGATTGTTTAATTTTAATGCGGTCTTGGGTTTCGTGGGGAATACCTGAAAGAAGCCACACCTGCCCGGTATTGTTTCCACCAACTCGCATGCTGTCGGGAACGAGAATTAAACCCGGGTAACCTATGTGAGGAGCGATTATACCAACCAATGCGCTAGCCGGACAGACACTTTACAATATCTAATAAGGTAGCGAAACACTGAAACTAATGTCCTTGCGGTCTTCAATATTGTTCGCCGCTTTAATTAAAAAAAATCCTCGTAGCATCCCCCATCAGCTATAACTTACGTGTACGCGGTCTTACCAGTAATGTTTCGTCCCATTTAAACGTTTAGCAATTTTATTTGTCATTGCAAATTTCATATTTGTAAATAATATCAAATATATAACATAATATTATACATGTTTGCTGCAATCTCTGCTTCAAAAATTCAATAAGGACCGTATGACATAAAAATTGACCAACCAAGAAGACACACAATGCATCTTTACGAGCTCATCCTTATACCATATGGCCGTTTTATTTAAATTGATCTACGTTAATTACGGCAATTTCGTATACCAGCTCTTAATCAAATTCACACTTACATTGATTTTCTTCCAAACGTGTACAATATAAACGCGATTCATACATGTCAATTTCAACAAATATAACACTATTTCCTATATGAACATTCATGTAAATCATTTGTTTGGTTTATGACCGTCATTAATTTCTTTAAACGTATAAACGTGTCCATATCCATTTTATGGATACAACCTTCAATATCGACCATCGTCGATGTGTATTGGTCAATAATATGCAGTGTCGTCAATATTGACAAGTAATATTGTTATAAGAGGCAGGCAATTTTAAACACGCGTTCGCTTTATTGTGAGCCACGCTCTTTGAAAACTGGGTTAAATGCATTTGCGTCACTTCTCAGCTTAGCCCGTGGGGTTCGCACAATAAACTTTACGCGCATGCATCTTTTTTTCAGAGCGCGATTCGATGATAACAATCTTCTTGTGATAACAATCTTATGAGTCCTCGTACAACCTGATATGACCATCGGCGTGATTTTGTTCCATAGAAAGCTGTCTTAAGCCATGTTGCAACGGAAAAGCCAGGTATTGCTTCTTTTAATTGTTTGGGTCTTTAATAACTCTTTCACCCATTAACATTCCAATCACATGGATACATTTGCCTTCAGGATTCTCACAACAAATTATTGAACCACTATCACCAGGTTTAGCAAATGGCTTAAACTCATTGGCGCTTTCGTAATACTCTTTCGTAATGTCTTCAATTACAATATTGTTCATTCCTTTGACTGTTTTCGAGTCACAGGTTGTTATTTTTCCATGCCCTGGTTTTGAACTCGCTCCCCAAATATATCCTGGACGTGATTCCAAAAAACTCGCATCCTCTTCATCAAAATTAAATAACTTGCTAATTGAAGGTCTCCCGTCCGTGTCTTTAAAACGCTTTTCAGGAATTTCAATGATAACAAGAGCTGCAGCAATATTCAAAGGTGCCGGCAAATTCAGAGCAACTTTTGGACTCAAAATAGGTCCTATGCGATGATATTCATTTTCGTACACAATGTGCACATCGTTTTCTTCTCCGACAACATGCCTGGCTAAAAACGCCAGCGTTGATTCGTCTTTCATAGCAAATCCTCGCAGTGTCCCAACGCCCATCGCGCGAATTTTGCTTCCCGTAGAACACTGAGCTGCCAGTGGATTTTCGTGTACTTGTCTTTAAACAGTACATTCCTGAATACCATTTTGCCTGAGTTGTGGCATAAGTTGTTTTGCGATCTCCTCGTCGGACGACTGCGTTGTATTTTGAACATATACGCAGAATGTTCCATACCTAATCCCACATTCAATTGCACCATCAACCTTTCGGACAGCATCGCAGACCTATAGATAAGCAATAAATTCTCATTATCACACCAACGATAAGTGTAATACAAAATGTTTAATGGCTGGGTGAAAATAAGCCAACATGTATGTATTAAGTAGTTTTTGGAGATTAAATAAGAGTGGGAACAAAAGTGTTATATGCAATACCTCATCCGTGATCATGGCAGAAAACCATTCAATTGTTGGCCACGCATCCAGCCAAGCTTCATTTTGGGCTCTACTGCGCTTATACATCGCAATTGCTTCAAAAATCGTGTCTTTTATGCGCAGTTTGTTTGCTTCAACCAACCCAATGTGAGCGGTCATGCATTCATCATGTGAAGAAAAAAACCCTGTCGATTAAACACAAAATCTTGGTAAGAAAACGTCAATTACAAGATTGTACATTAAAACAACAGGCACATAAATTGAATCATTGAACTTGTTCATTTAAATGTTTCGCTATTAAACATTGTAATGACCTCATTTACATTAATATTTACCTATTCCCAAAAGCTCTTGGAGTGTTTCAGATGCTTGGAAACGATTGCGACCACTACAGTTCTCAAACATATCTGTCAGTGTGACAAACAACTTGCTCTCGAAGTCACTCCTGTCAACCGACTGGAATCCACGACGAAAGATGTCTAAGACGACCATCACTTTCACTAGCCCTTTAAGCCAACGAAACACGAGTTCTTCCAGTAAATTGGAAACTAATGCCGCAAAGGAATCCTGCGTTGTAACATGTATCACGCCGTTATGTTCATCTGATTCAAGACTTTTGTTTATAAGTATCATGCCTTCGCCTAAGAGGTTTGCACGTTTGTCCGACATTCGTGCAATGTGATATTTTGCTACATATATAAGAGGATTCCCATCGCCCTCTTCTGTGTTTCTAGTTTGATAGGCCATAAAGGACATGAGGGCACACACTCATCGCCTGTTTCTGTGTGACAACATTGGTTAAGAAATGGTGCATGAGATGAACCTTGTACAGCCAAGGTCACAGTTTGAAAATCTGGAATACGCCTGTCGTCTTTAATTCCGCACTTCCTGTGAAGTCCCTGACATTTGATTATCAATGGACGGACATACTGACATGCATATTTGTACTTTGGGTATGCGTTGCGAGCGTATTCAAAACATGTAACATCTTCCTCATGAGAACCCGAATCCATTGTTGTTTCTTATGATGACTTAAGGATGAACCTGAAAAAAGTAACATGTCGACAGGTGGAATGAATATAACATTTTATCATAAAGCTGCATGGATATCTGTCTTATATAACGTTGCATGAGATATTTTTATATCAGTTCAACAAGAAGTTCTTTTATCAGTCGACGATACGAGGTAGGTCATATTACTCAGAATCATGCATAAAGTAATCATTTTTAGTAAAATCGAATCACATTTAACAAAACAAACACTTTGATACCAAGATGTAATATATATATTTAAAATGCAACTCAAACAACAAAAAACATGTTTTACAAATATTAAGCGAAAGTGCTCATGACGACATTATTACACGACAAAAATCCTATTTTTTCCGCTTAAAATTCAGCCTTTAATCAATGTTTGCATTATTTCTTAAAAATCGGGGACGTAGATTTATGATAAACAGAAAAAAAGGTTACTGCCTGATCTTTTTGTAATATATCAGGCTCGGCACGAATGACATAATGGCTCGGCAAGCCTCGCCATTACATTATTCTAAGCCTTGCCTGAGGTATTACAAAAAGATCAGGCAGTAACCTGTTATTCTCTATAACTCCAATTTAGATCTTTTGCTGTTTATATGGATAAACACACTTTTGTTAAATAGGAAACATAATCTTCTTAATCTTAAATGTTAATACTTTTTATCCAATGATATGGTTAATGTGTGAAGATGTGTGTGTGTGGTTGTGCGGAAATAATCTATAAACTCTAAAATTAAAACTATTTTTCTTACATATACAAGACAATGTAATAAGCGCTACAATTAAACCTTTCTCTTTTCAGACAAATAATCAACCATTACGAATCAAGTTTTAATATTTCAGTCTCAGGTAGTGAAGCATGATGTTAAATTTATTAAAAGATGTGTACTTATGATTCTTGAAGAAAGTCAGTCAGTAAGGGTGAATATCTATAAAAGAACAACTGAAAGATGGCAGGTGCTATCTCAGGAGGAATTAATTGTATCAGACAAAAAGCTTAATAATATGAATATAGAACATACAGAAACTTAGTTTGAGATAAAATTGTGTAATCAAGCGCCATTCGTTTATTTATATCAAATGGTCTATTGGCTATAAAATACAGGACAAAAATTACAAACAAAATGAAACAAAAAATAATCATTTTCAGAAAACAATCTTTATGACGGTCTTCGTGCCATTAAATAACAAAAAAAAGAAAAAAGAATAATATTTAAAATATTCATATATAAAGCAGGTTAAGTAATGAGATTTTTTCTTTTTGCTTAACAGCAATAGTTAAATATGATATATTTAAGTAGAACATTATTTACCTGAATGTTGAATTGAATCAGCCGTAAAATGTTTCCATTCAACATGGCGTAAAAACACAATACACAGTCTACGTTTTGAAAAACTAACATAACTACCTGGATGTATCGGTTTTCTACAATCATAAACGACTGCTTTCTCCCTGGCAGTATTCCAAGTGTTTGGGTTAGCCTTAACCCTAACCGTAACCTTAACCCGACCCCTAACCCTAACCCTAACCCAGGGTTATCTCCCCTATACCAGGCCTCGCTCGTTGTCGTCCGCTTCCTGATAGGTCGTCTCATATTTTAAATAAAAGTGGTATCTATGTGTATGTCATGGCCTTTCGATAGTTTTAAAGTGATACATGTGTGTATTGCATCGAGATATGATAGTTTTAAAGTTATATCTAAGAAAATTGCATGGTATTAGGATAATTTAAAAGTTATATCTATTTGTTTTGCAAAGTATAACAATAGCTTCACACTTCATGCACATAGTAATACCCCTAAATACGATATTACCAAGCACTTCGACCGGAGACATATGAATTTTTGAAGTACGTTTTTACTTATTTGCTTATCTGAGAGGAAAAATACGAACAATTGCAAATAATTTCACATATATTTATGTTTGATTTTAAGTGAAAACGCTTCGAAAAATAATCTTTATCAATGAAGTAATGTGGTGACTTCTGGACTCGATACAGTTTTTGTCATCTCTCTGAAAATATATTCTCTTGGGCTCCATGAGCATGAGATGATCAAGTTAAACAATAACAATAATTTAGAACCTTAAACCGCGCCTTACATTCATTACACCCCAAAATAAAAAAGTATTTACATTCGTGGAATAACGGATCTTGAGATCTTTGCCATTTAATTTTTTTTTTCCATTTATTCAGTTAGCATGAAGTGACACTAATAGTCATATACTTTTTCTATTAGCAATACAAATTTCATAATATGTGCATGCATTTGAAAGTTTCACAACATACCAGCAGTAATATCGCAGAAACTTTCATTCCGTCAGTCCAGACACTAAATTTATCAATTGCATTCTCGTTTATCACATGGTAAAATGTATGAGTTCAACATCGATCGATACACAGCAACACCATCAACAACTGTAAAATTATTGTGCCTGAAAACACTTACATCAAAATAAATGACCGTGTAGTGACGTAAGCCTTTTTTTACAGGAAATGACGTCATAGAGTACAACAAGTACGTGAAGCTCCTGAAGGACTTCCTGAAGGATCCTGAGATCGTAGAGATAGAGCTGCGCGAGGCGTTCCGGATGTTCGACAAGGATCGGAACAACACACTCAACCTGGCGAAACTCCGGCGCGCGCTGACCCACCTCGGTGAGCCGCTGTCCGAGAAAGAGGCAATGGAGCTGTGCAATATGATGGACGTGAACGGGGACCAGAAGGTCGACGTAGACGGTGAGTGTTTTGGGGTCCGTATTCACCAAACAATTCTAAAACTTAAGTGTACGAATATTAAATATTCTTTAAATTTGAAGGTTAAAAAAATGCTGTAATTCAGAGTCAAACCTGGCATAAACCTCCTCTATCTTCATAATTCTTTATGTAAAACATTTTTTAAATGACGTGATGACCAGTGGTAGCCTGTATATATGCAAACGCTGGACGTATTTTTCTTGGTACTTGCTATATTATTTATTCTTACGTCTTAGAATTGGTTGTTGAACACACGCATTGGAGCCATCTTACTTGAGGCATTTAGGACAATCTAAACTTAAGTTTTACTTTATAATATACGGTAAGTCTCCAGGGGCCAGTGATTGCTAAACTTCAAATGATAAGCTTATATTGAGTTTTAAGTTAAACTGGTATGTATGTATGTATGCATGTATGTATGTATTTTTTAATATTGTATTCTGATATACGTATTTGTTACATTTTTTTCATTCAAAATTAATTAACTATTTTTTTTTCATGATATAATCACATTAGCAACACGAAAAGTTGGCGAATTAAAAAATTTAAATCATCGCCTGCTATGCTTGACCATAAATAACTTGCATACTTTATGTTAAGAGTCGGCCACCAGATCATGTTATCACCTCCTACGGCGTCTCAGGATCTCGTCTTCAAGGAATTTTTTCTGTCTTTGGTCCTGGTTGCTTATTTTGTTCGGCCAGCGGCGTGAGGTAATCTTTCACAGACATGAATTTATGAAAGTATGTACTTTCTTTGTGTTTTTTTTCCAAGAGTGTTTGCTAGATTTCAGTTCCTTATTGCAGAACTTAATCGATTCTAGAACTCAATTGCATGACTTAAACTTGATGAAATTCTGAAAAATGTTAATCTAGACAGTATCTCGACCACGTTCGAATCTAGGAAACGTGTTTAAAAAAAAACTAAGTAATTATTTCCGCAGGGTTCCAAATCTGCTACTCGATTACACATTTTAAGCCGAGTTGTTTATATTTTCCCTACTTTTTATCAATATTTTTATGTTTTTATTTTAATTTTACGTTACGTACATCCATTAAAAAGCCAAGCATTAATCAAAGCACGCGTACAACTACATCAGCTTGCTAGTGTCGTTAGTATCAGGTAAAAGCGCTCAATGGATTGGTTTTTAAATTGTAAGTATACCAAAAATATGATCTTTAAAAGATATTCAACTATCAAGATTACCATGGATCTAAAGAAAATTGCCGAACGAACTATCAGTAAGAACGATCATTTATATGTTTGATCCTCTTAGTAACACACATCCCTTACAGCATCTGATGACTGAAATGTAACAACATTGAAGCTTTGTAAGGGGATACTTTCTACTACATCAAAAAAGATGCACCGTGGAGGCCCATAGGCAATGAAACTTTAGGGGTCGACACCCCAGGTCCCTAGTCGGCTTTGTGTCTACTAGAAGGCTCATGCAAAGTTAATTTTGTCCGTTTAAGTTAGCCTACCAGTGCTAAGTCTTGCAAGATATACAATATGACAATCTTTTTTTATAAGTATACAATGTCATTATAATACCGTAATGCCGATACGAAATCATAATTATTACGGGGTTGCAAATTATAAATGATTGGTAAGACGATTGTATACCTTAACAATTAACATGATATTGGTATAAAATAGTTGGCTTTGTCAAGTAATTAGAATTGTCTAAGTACCTAAAACAATTCTTTCGTCACGGTATCAGTCTTACAGGGCCCCTTAACCCTTTCAGTGCGGGAACCGAATTTTAAAGGCCTTTGCAAACAGTTTGGATCCAGATGAGACGCCACATAATGTGGCGTCTCATCAGGATCCAAACTGTTTGCTATTCTGATAGTATTCTTTGAAAAAAATCGAAGAAAATGCTAATATTAGAAATTCAGCAGACGACATTTTTGCAGACGACAAATTTCCCAGCATGCAAAGGGTTAAAGTCGCGGGGCCCAAAGTCAGTTGCCTTCTCTGCCGAATGGGTAATCGGGGATTGGTTGTAAGAAGTAAATAGTGAGTGGAAGGCTGTTTGAAGAAACAACTAGAGAAATTCGGCAGACCATATGTAAGACAGTGCCAGGAATGTCCATAGTGCCTGACATGTCTTCCTGGCAAGGAAGGTGGTACCAGATTTGGCAGGTAGCGTATTCAAGTGCTTTGTTCTTCCATGTGACACTTTTCCACAGAAAGCACATGGTCATCTCGGAGCATGAGGACTAGTCTGCATGGTTAAAGCTAACAGTTTAATGATGACATGATAGTTTTTTGTTTATTACTAGTATTAGTAAGTAAGAAATGTGTTGTTTTTTTCAGTAGAAAGATCCACTAACAGATACTAACTTGTTTACTTACAAAGGGGGGAATGTTTATGTGTGAGCAGTTGAGATATGACATTTACTGTTGAGAACAACTTTTGTAACAAGTTGAGAAGAAAAAAGGTAGTGAGTAGTTAAAGTATGTTTGTCGTAGGTTTATTTGGGGACAGATAGAAAAAGATGAATTAGATTTTAGAAGGGATTTTGCTACTTTATCAAATACATGTTATAAAGGGACGCAAATCGTGTGTATATATCGTTGTTGAAATTCAATGCTATCAAGGGACGTCACTCTTGTGTACGTGTTGTTGTTGTTGTTGATTTTCAATGTTATAAAGGGACTTCACTCTTGTGTATGTGTTGTTAATGTAATTTTTCTTGAGAACAGCACCTTCCGCTACCTACAACTACGAAAAATTGGCGTATAAGGAAGCTTGGCTTCTTGTCATCAATAAAAAAATTCGTAGCTTCTGGTTTGCAGCAAATTCGGAGCAGTTGGATCAAGCTTCGAATGATAAAACTACAACTTTTGACAAGCGAGATCTAGACTAGAGACGACTGTCCGTGGCGCAAGCGTTGCATATCAAACAACAAAATAAAAGTCGGAGAATTTCAATAAAGTAGAAACGCAAATATATCTTGAGCCGAAGCACATTGTTCAACATCAACGTTTTTTGCTGAAAAAAGGAAAACGGTAAAGTTCCTGAATCTAAGGTAATTCAGTGTTCAATATATCATTAATTGCACCCATGCTTACATGTTTGCACAGGTTAATATTTCGTATATATAATATCTTTACCAAATGTAGAACAAATCATGGACTCGGACTGAGAGTGAAAACGGTTAAAGAGTGCATAGCTTCACACTTTTTCAGAACAAATAAAACTTTGATGATGAACAAACTTCAGTTAACGTCCAGAAGAATGGTGGTACCTTACATTAACGACATCAGAGTTTATACAACTGCGCAAATCACCGTTGATACAATGGAACACACATTCATGTAAAAAAAACACAGACATATAGTCTTCACTGCAGGAAAATTCCTATTTTGAGCTGGTTCATGCGACAATAAACAATAATTTTGGTTCTCCGACAAATATAAGAAAACGTGTCGGTATCGATTTAGTTCTTATAACAACATGGTTGTTTATATAAACACTTGTGTATTGGTACCAATGACAGTTCATTAATAATTTTTACTTAACGTTACTCTGCATATGTGTTAGTTTTTAGGTTGAAAATAAAAAATGACAAAAAAATATTAAAGAAGTCTTAACCAGCTCTAAAATGAAAGATTTATATAAATTACTTGAAAAAGCATCACTTTACATTATCAAGTGTGTGTATGTGTGTGAATATTTGGAAATTAACGAGGTCCTTCACGAGCCAGATGCATCATTATGTATAGACCCGAAGTGTGCCCAAGCTCTCCTACCTACGGTAATGTAATTAACTTTCAAGACTCACGCAATTTGGGACGAATTTTTTATTACAGTTGTAATTTTCATCCTTTTCACTGTTAACATTCCAATCACGTGGATACATTTGCCTTCGGGATTCTCAGAACAAATTATTGAACCACTATCACCAGGTTTAGCAAATGGCTTAAACTCATCGGCTCTTTCGTAATACTCTATCGTAATGTCTTCAATTACAATATTGTTCATTGCTTTGATTGTTTTCGAGTCACAGGTTGTTATTTTGCCATGTCCTGGTTTTGAACTCGCTCCCCAAATATATACTGAAAGTGATTCCAAAAAACTCGTATCCCCTTCATCAAAATTAAATAACTTGCTATTTGAAGGTCTCCCGTCCGTGTCTTTAAAACGCTTTTCAGGAATTTCAATGATAACAAGAGCTGCAGCAATATCCAAAGATGCCGGCAAATTCAGATCAACTTTTAGACTCAAAATAGGTCCTATGCGATGATATTCATTTTCGTCAACAATGTGTACATCGTTTTCATCTCCGACAACATGCCTGGCTAACAACGCAAGCGTTGAATCGTCTTTCATAGCAAATCCTCCCAGTGTCCCAACGCCCATCGCGTGAATTTTGCTTCCCGTAGAACACTGAGCTGCCAGTGGATTTTCGTGTACTTGTCTTAAAACGGTACATTCCTGTTTTGCGATCTCCTCGTCGGACGACTGCGTTGTATTTTGAACATATACGCAGAATGTTCCATACCTAATCCCACATTCAATTGCACCATCAACCTTCCGGACAGCATCGCAGACCTATAAATAAGCAATTAAATCTCATTATCACACCAACGATAAGTGTAATACAGAATGTTTAATGGCTTGTTGAAAATAAGCCAACACGCATGTATTAAATAGTTTTTGGAGATTAAATAAGAGTAGGGACAAAAGTGTTATATGCAATACCTCATCCGTGATGTTGGCAGAAGACCATTCAATTGTTGGCCACGCATCAAGCCATGCTTCATTTTGGGCTCTACTGCGCTTATACATCTCAATTGCTTCAAAAATCGTGTCTTTTATGAGCAGTTTGTTTGCTTCAACCAACCCAATGTGAGCGGTCATGCATTCATCATGTGATGAAAAACCACCTGTCGATCAAACACAAAATCTTGGTAAGAAAACGTCAATTACAAGATTGTACATTAAAACAACAGGCACATAAATTGAATCATTAAACTTGTTCATTTAAATGTTTCGCTATTAAACATTGTAATGACATCATTTACATTAGTATTTACCTATTCCCAAAAGCTCTTGGAGTGCTTCAGATGCTTGGAAACGATTGCGACCACTACAGTTCTCAAACATATCTGTCAGTGTAACAAACAACTTGCTCTCGAAGTCACTCATGTCAACCGACTGGAATCGACGACGAAAGATGTCTAAGACAACCATCACTTTCACTAGCCCTTTAAGCCAACGAAACACGAGTTCTTCCAGTAAATTGGAAACTAATGTCGCAAAGGAATCCTGCGTTGTAACATGTATCATGCCGTCATGTTCATCTGATGCAAGACTTTTGTTTATAAGTATCACGCAGTCGCCTAAGAGGTTTGCACGTTTGTCCGACATTCGTGCAATGTGATATTTTGCTACATATATAAGAGGATTCCCATCGCCCTCTTCTGTGTTTCTAGTTTGATAGGCCACTAAAGGACTTGAGGACACACACTCATCGCCTGTTACTGTGTGACTACATTGGTTAAGAAATGGTGCATGAGATGAACCTTGTACAGCCAAGGTCACAGTTTGAAAATCTGGAATACGCCTGTCGTCTTTAATTCCGCACTTCCTGAGAAGTCCCTGACATTTGATTATCAATGGACGGACATACTGACATGCATATTTGTACTTTGGGTATGCGTTGCGAGCGTATTCAAAACATGTAACATCTTCCTCATGAGAACCCGAATCCATTGTTGTTTCTTATGATGACTTAAGGATAAACCTGAAAAAAGTAACATGTCGACAGGTGGAATGAATATAACATTTTATCATACAGCTGCATGGATATCTGTCTTATATAACGTTGCATGAGATATTTTTATATCAGTTCAACAAGAAGTTATTTAATCAGTCGACGATACGAGGTAGGTCATATTACTCAGAATCATGCATAAAGTAATCATTTTTAGTAAAATCGAATCACATTTAACAAAACAAACACTTTGATACCAAGATGTAATATATATATTTAAAATGCAACTCAAACAACATAAAACATGTTTTACAAATATTAAGCGAAAGTGCTCATGACGACATAATTACACGACAAAAATCCGCTTAAAATTCAGCCTTTAATCAATGTTTGCATTATTTCTTAAAAATCGGGGACGTAGATTTATGATAAACAGAAAAACAGGTTACTGCCTGATCTTTTTGTAATATATCAGGCTCGGCACGAATGACATAATGGCTCGGCAAGCCTCGCCATTATATTATTCTAAGCCTTGCCTGAGGTATTACAAAAAGATCAGGCAGTAACCTGTTATTCTCTATAACTCCAATTTAGATCTTGTGCTGTTTATATGGATAAACACACTTTTGTAAAATAGGAAACATAATCTTCTTAATCTTAAATGTTAATACTTTTTATCCAATGATATGGTTAATGTGTGAAGATGTGTGTGTGTGGTTGTGCGGAAATATTCTATAAACTCTAAAATTTAAACTATTTTTCTTACATATACAAGACAATGTAATAAGCGCTACAATTAAACCTTTCTCTTTTCAGACAAATAATCAACCATTACGAATCAAGTTTTAATTTTTCAGTCTCAGGTAGTGAAGCATGATGTTAAATTTATTAAAAGATGTGTACTTATGATTCTTGTCGAAAGTCAGTCAGGCAGGGTGAATATCTATAAAAGAACAACTGAAAGATGGCAGGTGCTATCTCAGGAGGAATTAATTGTATCAGACAAAAAGCTTAATAATATGAATATAGAACATACAGAAACTTAGTTTGAGATAAAATTGTGTAATCAAGCGCCATTCAATTATTTATATCAAATGGTCTATTGGCTATAAAATACAGGACAATAATTACAAACAAAATTAAACAAAAAAATAATCATTTTCAGAAAACAATCTTTATGACGGTCTTCGTGCCATTTAATAACAAAAATAAGAAAAAAGAATAATATTTAAAATATTCATATATAAAGCAGGTTAAGTAATGAGATTATTTCTTTTTGCTTAACAGCAATAGTTAAATATGATATATTTAAGTAGAACATTATTTACCTGAATGTTGAATTGAATCAGCCGTAAAATGTTTCATTTCAACATGGCGTAAAAACACAATACTCAGTCTACGTTTTGAAAAACTAACATAACTACCTGGATGTATCGGTTTTCTACAATCATAAACGACTGCGTTATCCCTGGCAGTATTCCAAGTGTTTGAGTTAGCCTTAACCCTAACCGTAACCTTAACCCGACCCCTAACCCTAACCCTAACCCAGGGTTATCTCCCCTATACCAGGCCTCGCTCGTTGTCGTCCGCTTCCTGATAGGTCGTCTCATATTTTAATTAAAAGTGGTATCTATGTGTATGTCATGGCCTTTCGATAGTTTTAAAGTGATACATGTGTGTATTGCATCGAGATATGATAGTTTTAAAGTTATATCTAAGAGAATTGCATGGTATTAGGATAGTTTAAAAGTTATATCTATTTGTTTTGCAAAGTATAACAATAGCTTCACACTTCATGCACATAGTAATACCCCTAAATACGATATTACCAAGCACTTCGACCGGAGACATATGAATTTTTGAAGTACGTGTTTACTTATTTGCTCATCTGAGAGGAAAAATACGAACAATTGCAAATAATTTCACATATATTTATGTTTGATTTTAAGTGAAAACGCTTCGAACAATAATCTTTATCAATGAAGTAAAAAAAAGCATGCCAGCCTTTTGACTACTCTGTGGTGACTTCTGGACTCGATACAGTTTTTGTCATCTCTCTGAAAATATAGTCTTTTGGGCTCCATGAGCATGAGATGATCAAGTTAAACAATAACAATAATTTAGAACCTTAAACCGCGCCTTACATTGATTACACTCCAAAATAAAAAAAGTATTTACATTCGTGGAATAACTGATCTTGAGATCTTTATAATTTAACAGTTTTTTTTTCCATTTATTCAGTTAGCATGAAGCGACACTAATATTCATATACTTCTTGTATTAGCAATACAAATTTCATAATATGTGCATGTATTTTAAAGTTTCACAACACACCAGCAGAAATATCGCAGAAACTTAAATTCCGTCAGTCCAGACACTAAATTTATCAATTGCATTCTCGTTTATCACATGGTAAAATGTATGAGTTCAACATCGATCGATACACAGCAACACCATCAACAACTGTAAAATTATTGTGCCTGAAAACACTCACATAAAATAAATGACCGTGTAGTGACGTAAGCCTTTTTTTACAGGAAATTACGTCATAGAGTACAACAAGTACGTGAAGCTCCTGAAGGACTTCCTGAAGGATCCTGAGATCGTAGAGATAGAGCTGCGCGAGGCGTTCCGGATGTTCGACAAGGATCGGAACAACACACTCAACCTGGCGAAACTCCGGCGCGCGCTGACCCACCTCGGTGAGCCGCTGTCCGAGAAAGAGGCAATGGAGCTGTGCAATATGATGGACGTGAACGGGGACCAGAAGGTCGACGTAGACGGTGAGTGTTTTGGGGTCCGTATTCACCAAACAATTCTAAAACTTAAGTGTACGAATATAAAATATTCTTTAAATTTGAAGGTTAAAACATTGCTGTAATTCAGAGTCAAACCTGGCATAAACCTCCTCTATCTTCATAATTCTTTATGTAAAACATTTTTTAAATAACGTGATGACCAGTGGTAGCCTGTATATATGCAAACGCTGGACGTATTTTTCTTGGTACTTGCTATATTATTTATTCTTACGTCTTAGAATTGGTTTGTGAACACACGCATTGGAGCCATCTACTTGAGGCATTTTAGGACAATCTAAACTTAAGTTTTACTTTATAATATACGGTAAGTCTCCAGGGGCCAGTGATTGCTAAACTTCTAATGATAAGCTTATATTGAGTTTTAAGTTAAACTGGTATATATGTATGTATGCATGTGTGTATTTTTTAATATTGTTTTCTGATATACTTATTTGATACATTTTTTTCATTCAAAATTAATTAACTATTTTTTTTTCATGATATAATCACATTAGCAACACGAAAAGTTGGCGAATAAAAAAAATTAAATCATCGCCTGCTATGCTTGACCATAAATAACTTGCATACTTTATGTTAAGAGTCGGCCACCAGATCATGTTATCACCTCCTACGGCGTCTCAGGATCTCGTCTTCAAGGAGTTTTTTTTCTGTCTTTGGTCCTGGTTGCTTATTTTGTTCGGCCAGCGGCGTGAGGTAATCTTTCACAGACATGAATTTATGAAAGTATGTACTTTCTTTGTGTTTTTTTTCCAAGAGTGTTTGCTAGATTTCAGTTCCTTATTGCAGAACTTAATCGATTCTAGAACTCAATTGCATGACTTAAACTTGATGAAATTCTGAAGAATGTTAATCTAGACAGTATCTCGACCACGTTCGAATCTAGGAAACGTGTTTAAAAAAAAAACTAAGTATTTATTTCCGCAGGGTTCCAAATCTGCTACTCGATTACACATTTTAAGCCGAGTTGTTTATATTTTCCCTACTTTTTATCAATATTTTTATGTTTTTATTTTAATTTTACGTTACGTACATCCATTAAAAAGCCAAGCATTAATCAAAGCACGCGTACAACTACATCAGCTTGCTAGTGTCGTTAGTATCAGGTAAAAGCGCTCAATGGATTGGTTTTTAAATTGTAAGTATACCAAAAATATGATCTATAAAAGATATTCAACTATCAAGATTACCATGGATCTAAAGAATATTGCCGAACGAACTATCAGTAAGAACGATCATTTATATGTTTGATCCTCTTAGTAACACACATCCCTTACATCATCTGATGACTGAAATGTAACAACATTGAAGCTTTGTAAGGGGATACTTTCTACTACATCAAAAAAGATGCACCGTGGAGGCCCATAGGCAATGAAACTTTAGGGGTCGACACCCCAGGCCCCTAGTCGGCTTTGTGTCTACTAGAAGGCTCATGCAAAGTTAATTTTGTCCGTTTAAGTACGCCTACAAGTCATTAGAATTTTCTAAAAATTTCTTAAAACAATTCCTTCGTCACGGTCTCAGTGTTTTGGGGCCATAAAAGTCGCGGGACCCATATACAGTGGCTTCTTTGGCTAATGGGTAATCCGGTATTGGTATTGAGAAGTAATAAGTGAGTGAAAGGCAGTATGAAGAAAAAACTAGAGAAATTTGGCAGACCATATGTAAGACAGTGCCAGAAATGTCCATAGTGCCTGACATGTCTTCCGGGCAAGAAAGGTGGTACCAGATTTTGCAGATGTCGCAGTCAAGTGCTTTGTTCTTCCATGTGACACTTTTTCTACAGGAACCACATGGTCATCTCGGAGCTTTAGGACCAGGAGTTAAGTCTACATGGTTTGAGGTAAGCAGTTTTGGTTTATGATTTGTTCGTAAGAAAGGTTTTTGTTTTTTTTCAGTGAAAAAACTAACTAACAGATACTACTAAACTTGTTAACTTATATTGGGGGAGTGGTAAGGTTTTTGTGTGAGCAGTTGCGAGATGACATTTATTGTTGAGAAAAACTTTTTAAACAAGTTGAGAAGACATAAGGTAGACTAGTGATCAGTTAAAGTATGTTAATCAAAGGTTTATTTGGGGACAGAATAGACTAGATTAATAAGATTTTAGAAGGGATTTCTTACTTTATCAAATTAATGTTATAAAGAGACGTAATTCGTGTGTATATATTGTTGTTGAAATTCAATGTTATCAAGGGACGTCACTCTTGTGTACGCGTTGTTGTTCTTGAATTTCAATGTTTTCAAGGTTATCAAGGGACGTCACTCTTGTGTATGAGTTGTTGATGGAGTTTTTCTTGAGAACAGCAGTTTTCACTACCTACAACTGCGAAACACTGCCACTGACATATAAAGAAGCTTTGCTTCTTGTAATCAATAAAAAATACACTTAGCTTCTGGTTTGTAGCAAATTAGGAGCAGTTTGATCAAGCTTTGAATGATACAACTATAAATTTTGACGAGCGAGATCTAGAGATGACTGTCACTGGCACAACCGTTGCATTACAAACAACAAAATTAAAGTAGGAGAATTTCAAAAAAGTAGAAACACAAAGACATCGTGAACCGAAGCACATTGTTCAACATCAACATTTTTTACTGAGAGAAGGGAAACGGCTGCGGTGCTGAATCTAAGGTAATTCAGTGTTCAATTCATCATTAATTGCACGCATGCTTACACATTTGCATAGGACAATATTTCGTATAAATAATGTCATGTCATCTTTACCAAATATAATACAACTCTCGGACTCTGAGAGCGAAATCGTTTAAAGAGTGCAAACCTTCACACTTGTTTGCGAACAAATAAAACTTTGATGAAAAAAACACAGTCTACAATTAACGTCCGGAAGAATGGTACCAAACATGAACGAAATTAGAGTTAATACAACTGGACAAATCACCGTTCATACAATCGAACACAAATTCATGAAAAAAAAACAGCACAGACATTTTCACTGTCGGGAAATCCCTATTTTTAGCAAATTGGGTCATACGACAATAAACATTAATTTAGGTTCTCCGACAAATATAAGAAAACGTGTCGATATCGATTTTGTTCTTAGAACAACATGGTTGTTGATCTAAACACTTGATTGGTACCAATGACAGTTTATTCATAATTTGTACTTAACGTTACTCTGCATATGTGTTAGTTTTTAGGTTGAAAATAAAAAAGTCGACACAAAAATATTAAAGAAGTCTAAACCAGCTCTAAAATGATAGATTTATATAATAACTTGAAAAAGCATTACTTTACATTAGCTAGTGTGTGTTCGTATGTGTGTGTGACAATTTGAAAATTAACGAGGTCCTTCCCGAGCCAGATGCATCATTATGTATAGACCCGAAGTGTGCCCGAGCTCTCCTACATAAATAGTTTTCTAGACTCACGAACTTTGGGACGATTTTTTTTTATTATAGCCGCAATTTTCATCTGTTTCATTGTTACTGAAAGATTGTTTGATTTTGATGTGGTCTTGGGTTTCGAGGGAAACCGGAATACCTGAAAGAAGCCTCACCTGTCCGGTATTGTTTCCACCAACTCGCATGCTGCCATGAACAGGCATTAACCCCGGGTCACCTATGTGAGGAGCGATTATACCAACCACTGCGCTAGCCGGACAGACACTAAACAGCGAAACACTGAAACTAATGTCCTTGCGGTGTTCAATATTGTTCACCGTCTTAATTAAAACAATGCCGCGCAGTATCCCCCCATCAGCTACAAACTATGTAATGTTCCGCCCCATTTAAACGTTTAGCAATTTTATTTGTCATTGCAAATTTCATATTTATAAATAAAATTAAATACATAATATTATAAATGTTTGCTGCTATATCTGATTGAAAATTTCAATTAGGACCGGATGACGTATAAAATGACCAACCAAGAAGACACACAATGCATATTTACGAGCTCAGCCTTATACCATATGGTCGTTTTTTAATTGATCTACGTTAATAACGACAATTTCTTATACCAGCTCTTAATCAAATTCACACTTGCATTGATTTTCTTACAAACGTGTACGATATATACGCGATTCATACATGTTAATTCAACAAATATAACAATATTTCATAAAGAACGTTCATGTAAAACATTTGCTTGGTTTATGACCGTCATGAATTTCTTTAAACGTATTAACGTGTCCATATCCATTTTATGGATACAACCTTCAACATCGTCGATGTGTATTGGTTAGGAGATCATAGCATTCAAATGCAGTGTCGTCCATGTTTACTAGTAATATTGTCATAAAAGGCAGTCACTATTATCAAACACGTGTTCGCTTTATTGTGAGCCACGCTCTTTGAAAACTGGGTTAAATACATTTGCATAGTCTCTTCCCAGTTTAGCCAGTGCAGTCTGCTCAAGATAACAAGGGACGACATTTTCCGCTTCATTGTATTTATCGTTTAAAGAAAGACTCTTCTTGACGACAATCCAGTTTAGGCGAAAAGTGCGGACTGCACACGCTAATCTGGGACGACACTTTCCGCACATGCATTTAACACCGTTTTCTCAGAGCGCAATTCAATGATTGCAATCTGCTTGTGATAAAAATCTTAAGAGTCCTCATACAACCTGATATGACCATCGGCTTGATTTTGTTCCATAGAAAGCTGTCTTAAGCCATGTTGCAACGGAAAAGCCAGGTATTGCTTCTTTTGATTGCACGGGTCTTTAATAGCTCTATAACCCATTAACATTCCAATCACGTGAATACATTTGCCTTCAGGATCCTCAGAACAAATTATTGAACCACTATCACCAGGTTCAGCAAATGGCTTAAACTTGTCGGCGCTTTCATAATACTCTATCGTTATGTCTTCAATTACAATGTTGTTCATTCCTTTCACTGTCTTTGAGTCACAGGTTGTTATTTTTCCATAGCCTGGTTTCGAACTCGCTCCCCAAATATATATTGGAAGTGATTCCAAAAAACTCGTATCCCCTTGATCAAAATTAAATAACTTGCTAATTGAAGGTCTCCCGTCCGTGTCTTTAAAGCGCTTTTCAGGTATTTCAACGATTACAACAGCTGCAGCAATATCCAAAGGTGCCGGCAAATTCAGAACAACTTTTGGACTCAAAATATGTCCTATGTGGTGACATTCATTTTCGTCAACTATGTGCACATCGTTTTCTTCTCCGACAACATGCTTGGCTAACAACGCCAGTGTTGATTTGTCTTTCATAGCAAATCCTCCCAGTGTCCCATGGCCCATCGCGCTTATTTTGCTTCCCGTAGAACACTGAGCTGCCAGTGGATTTTCGTGTACTTGTCTTAAAACGGTACATTCCTGAATACCATTTTTCATGAGTTGTGGCATAAGTTGTATTGCGATCTCTTCGTCGGACGACTGCGTTGTATTTTGAACATATACGCAGAATGTTCCATACCTAATTCCACATTCAATTGCACCATCGACCTTCCGGACGGCGTCGCAGACCTATTTGATAAACAATTCAATCTCATTATCAAACCAACGATAAGTGTTATAAAGAATATTTAATGGCTTGGTGAAAATAAGTTAACTAGCATGTATCCAACATTCATTTGCACTATCGACCTTCCGGATGGCATCGCAGACCTATTTGATAAGCAATTCAATCTCATTATCAAACCAAGTGTAATAAAGAATATTTAATGGCTTGGTGAAAATAAGCCAACACGCATGTATTTAGGTTTATTTAGGGATAAAATACGAGTGGGAACAAAAGTGTTATATGCAATACCTCATCCGTGATCTTTACAGAGGACCAGTCAATTGTTGGCCACGCATCAAGCCAAGCTTCATGTTGGGCTCTTCTGCGCTTATACATCGCCATTGCTTCAAACATCGTGTCCTTTATGAGCAGTTTGTTTGCTTTAACTAACCCAATGTGAGCGGTCATGCATTCCGCATGTGAAGAACAACCACCTATCAATCAAACACAAAATCGTTATAAGCGAATTGCAATTACAAGATTGTAAGTTAAAACAACAAATAGGTAGATCGTATCGGTCAACGTGTGCATTTAAATATTTCGCTATTAAACTTTGTGATTGCATTATTTTCATTAGTATTTACCTATTCCAAAAAGTCTTTGGAGCGTTTCAGATACTTGAAAACCATTGCGACCGCTACAGTTCTCAAACATATCTGTCAGTGTGACCAACAACTGGCTCTCGTAGTCACTCCTGTCAACCGGCTGGAATTGAAAACGAATGGTGTCTAAGACGACCATCACTTTCACTAGCCCTTTTAGCCAACGAAACACTAGTTCTTCCAGTAAAGTGGAAACTAATGCTGCAAAAGAGTCCTGCGTTGTAACATGTGTCACGCCATGATGTTCATCTGATTGCCGGCTTTTGTTTATAAGGATCACGCAGTCGCCCAAGAGGTTGGCACTTTTGTCCGATGTTCTTGCACGGTGATATTTTGCTACATATATAAGAGGATTCCCATCGCCCTCTTCTGGACATGAAGACAAACACTCATCGCCTGTTACTGTGTGACTACTTTGATTAAGAAATGGAGCATGAGCAGAACCTTGTACAGCCAAGGTTACAGTTTGAAAATCTGGAATACGCCTGTCGTCTTTAATTCCGCATTTCCTGAGAAGTCCCTGACATTTGATTATCAATGGACGGACATACTGACATGCATATTTGTACTTTGGGTAAGCACTGCGAGCGTATTTAAAATATGTTACATCTTCCTCATGAGAACCAGAAGCCATTGTTGTTTCTTAAGATGACTTCATGGTGAATCTGAAAAACGTAACATGTCAACGTGTGTGTGGAATAAATACAAAATTTTCTTTTCATTGAACACATTTTCTGTTTAAATGGATAGACACACGTTGGTTAAATAGAAAACATAATCTTCTTAATCTGTAATGTTAAAAAGTATATATTAGATATGCGTGTGCGGTTTAACGAAGTTTATGGAATTTAACATTTTATCATATGATTTAAGACAAATATTAAAGCATTACGACTGAAAGTTTTGTATGTTTTAAGAAAGATATTTCAGTTTTATGTATCGAAAAGCGATGTTATATTTATAACTATGCATGTATTCATGATTTTTGACGAAATTCATTGTTATTATTGTCACTACCACATCGCATCGTTATTTCATAATCATTCATCATTTTCTGGCAATCTCAGATCGTGCCGATATGACCTCAAACCTCGATGTCAGTTTTTAAAATGCCATGCGAGATCGCGAGATTGATTTCGCAATATCGTATCGTATTTTCTCATATTCGGCTTTGAGATTTATAAAGAGCAAGAATGCTAAAAGACGATGCGAGGAATATAGTACGGAATTGCGGTATTATTTATGTTATATTTCATCGTGATCTCCTTCGTATAGTTTTCCTTATCTTACGCGTGTAATCCTGATGTCGGACTTGTGAAGTAACCATTGACAATTACGGAGCACCGTATTTAGCCGTCTGTGACAGCCATTAACTAAAACACTTCAGTACAATCAATACCGCTATTAGTGACTAAATAACGTCGTGACATCGCTATCTTTTTTGTAGAATAATCTCATTTAGATAATTAATATTATATTGATTAAGCACATATAAATTACAGAACATGAATACAAACTTTATTACATCTCTTTTTTACTATACAAATATAAGCGTTTTACATGTATTTATTAATAAGTCTCAAGCTGAGATAAAACCTTAACCACTTCAACAACCCTATATTATAAATAGAGTTTTCCCTCGCTATTACTCATTTCGTTAGACGTTTTAGAATTGGGATAACCGATCTATTTACCTTATGTTTATTCTCTCATAAGTAGATACGCCCTCGATAAGCTGAATATTTCTCGTTGAGCACTATGATTATCGGTTTCTACTCAAAGTATACATTTAAACGATTAATAACAAATCACTGACGAATTTTAAGCACTTGTTTTTGGTGTGTATATACAACTTACTAAATCTTTAATTTCAAACTTTTTACTGAAATTTCAAACACAACGTTCTTCTTTTCAATAATACACGTTATTAAATATGGCCGCTTAATCAAGCTCTGGTTGGTTGAAATCACGTGACCATGCGTTGTAATAACGAACTGGGTTAAATTTACCATTGCAGAATGCAAGCTAGTAAATTACTGTATCTCTGCTTGTGATATTAGGTTACGTTTATAACTATGTACTTGCTAAACCTGTATCGTTGGCGAGGAAGGGCATGTCTCAACATGAAGGCTTAATAAAATTAACGCATTGTTTCGAATGCATTTTTCGCAAACAAAGTCCGTATGGATGTTGGATTTTATCATGAAGTATTTAGTTTGTATAATGTTATTGTTGTCGTTTGCTATAACATTGCATTGATGTAATAGACAATATCCAAATTCACAGCAATCTCCGCTTGGATATTTGATCACATCACACAATGCCATGAATTTTTAACATTTTAAACATAAAAATATGTGATTATTTGATGATATATTTTACTTATCAGAGTTATGTGTAATTTGTTTTTGCAGTTTTCATTTATAAATTCAAAATATATTTAGTAAAAGTCCGGTTATGCAGACTATTGACATCATAATTGTATTACATAAGTAACATTTTGCAAACACATTTTTTCTCTTCTAATCCTTCCAAAACACATAATGATAACAATAGTGGTTCAATAAGATAAGATATCGCAAAGGGGTAGTAACAACTGCAATAAGTTTGACAGAGCCCTGGAACTTTGTAATGAAAACATGTTGAATTTGTTACTGTTAATTCATACTCATATCTGTTGAAACTCGGATTCTCTTACTTTAAAAACGAGTCGATGTGGTTTATTAAGAAATCGTAGCATTCCATGAAACGTTAAAATCTTTAGAAAATATTATGTATCATCCGTGCTTGGTTATGTTTTGGAATAAGCAGTATGGTTTATAAAGTTTAAGTAATTCCACACGCCAACCACATGCTCGACAGAACGGTTAGCGTTATAAGGTCGTGTAATAAAGATAAAAATATAGAAATACATAGTATAATGTGGTATATTTATATATTTCACATTCAATCATATGATTAAATATACATGCTTATCAACTTACTACATATTGATCTACTTGTGTAAACATGTCTTAAAAATACGGGCATATTAAAGGACATCGTACAATCCATATTCCATACTTGCAGTGATATTATGGGCATTTTTCACTGTTGAATTGAGCTGAATAGAATTAACAGGTCAAAAGAGTTAGTTGAAATATGGTTACTGACCAATTATTTGCAACTCATCTTGCTACCGGTTGTTTATAAAAAATATATATTTTTTTATTCGATATCTTACGTGACTCACCCGGTCCTCTACGCCGAAATGATCCGTAAAACAAAATTGTGTCTTTTTGTCGTATGAACGAATCTGCACTAAAACTAAATTTAGGTTCACATCGTACATGCATGATCAGTTGTCAAACGAAAGTACGGTTGAAATTCAAATGCATTATTTTTCTCTTTTCGGGATATTGTTTTAGTATGTTGATGCTGCATTAACAAATATAAGTGTATATGCAGTGAAAACACCAACAATAAACAACGGTTGCGATAGACACCTATAAACAGTTAGATGCCCATAATATCACTTTAAGTGCCTACCATGCAGTAATGGTATGTTTTTGTCTTCAGTGTCTGCTTGATTTTTAACACGTATAATTATCAATCATATAATCGTTATGCAAGTTATTTATTCATTTTACAGCATAGTAAGAAATCGCGTATCGTCTCTAGCTGGTGCAGAAAAATGCACTTAATTGATATAGTTAAGGAAAGGTGTAACACGTACAGGCGAATGCTTCAACTAGCTAAATCCTTGTTTGTTGTTCAAAATGTATAATATGAATGATCAAATGTTGAGAAAATTGTGAAGAAAACAATAAATCACATTTAAAAAGTTGTTCTTAGATACTGTATTATGTTCATGAATAAACATTAAGTTTTCAAATTTGAAGATGTTTTGAATATGCTATTATTCTGTAGTACCAATTTTAAAATTGTTATTGTTTTAAACTGCATTACATTGTATTACAAGAATATCAATGACAAAGAAGGAATACTATAGTAAGAGATATAATTTCTTTCTCTGCAAATGTTTTGACAAAGATATGCTTTGTGGTCTGTATTGTTAAACGCCTAAATTGTATATACCTTAGGATGAAGGGTTGAAATTAAGTGTTTAAAGGTTGTTTAAAAACTCTAAAGCCGTAAAATATTGCCATTAAACATGGCGTCAAAACACAATATTCAGTCTACCTTATGAAAACCTAACATAACTACAACCTGGGATAATTACTTCATTTCTAATAATATTTTGTTGATATTTGAGCAAATGTTCATGATGATTTTTTTTCTATTTTGATACTTTTATTCATTTTATCCTCAATTAAAAAAGAGATTTTAAACATTTATTATGAATAAATCTGAAGGAAAAGCGGCTCAAGAGACGAGTGTTTTGATTGGCTTTTCAGAAAATGTGTACGTCGAAGTACAAACATGTACGTCTAAGTACAAATATACTTCAAAGTGTATTTCATATTTGTACGTCGACGTACAATTTTTGTACTTCGACGTACATAGTGAACGTCGAAGTATATTTCTCTTCTTACCTAGTAGGTCTTGTTGACTTTCGACCCAAATGGTACGCCATATATTCTATGATATCATAAACCATTGTGCTCTCCCTGGCAGTATGCCAAGTTTCGATTTATTTGATATCAAAGTTCGTTATCTGATATGATCGTATGCCCCTATATGGCGACTGGCAAACTTTATCTGGTGAAGGACATATTTATAACAACACACAGTTTATAAGTAATAACTACTCTAGCTGTAAATTACGTATCAAACATAATAACAATATGATGAAGCCTAAGACAGCAAGTTGGTAAACAAGAAAATAAACAACCAAGAACCAGATGTTGTATTGAATGGTACAGCGATTGATTAGAAGTGATATCTATGTTTATTGCATTGTATTTCGATTGTTTAAAAGTAGTATCTATGTGTATTGCATAATTTAAAAGTGATATTTGTGTTTATTGCATGGAATAACGATAGTTGTTTTAGTTATATATACAAGAGAATTGCAGGGAATTATGATAGTTTAAAAGGGGGCGCCATACACATTTATTCTCCACTGAATCTACTTTGTCGAAATTAAATCTTAGCGTTTGCTTAAAAGTGAATGTCCATTTAACATAAAGTTGCACATTGACTTGATCTGTCTTAGTTATTACTAAAAATATAAAAACATTCTCCTTAATTCCATGTCTGAATGAACTGTGAAAATAGTGAATTCTTCATTTTGAAATTACGGATTATAAACTCAGATTAAATAGCATGACCAATAATGGTGTGATATCCGTAGTGATTAATATTCGTTCGGTAACGTGAACCATAATGTGTCATTGAGAAGAATTTTGAACATATTACTGTTTGTCCCCTACCGGTGAAACCGGAGGAGACTTATGGTTTGCGTTCTGTCTGTCAGTCAGTCAGTCAGTCAGTCTGATGTCACACTTTTCTGGATCCTGCGATAACTTTAAAAGGTCTTCATATTTTTTTCATGAAACTTGAAATATGGATAGATTGCAATATGGTTTTTTGTATCTACGTCAAGAATTCTGGTTGCGATGGCAACACATATAGATATATAAAAAAAATACTGACAATGGTGGAGTTTCACCGGTAGGAGATCATATTGCTTGGTAATCTCGTGTTTTACATGTAAGGGATTCAACATTTCTAACACTTTGTAAGCGTTTGGTTTTAGCTTAAATACAATCTTTTGTATTATTTTATCATTGAATTATAACATATTTAATGTATTTCACTTCTTTAAAATGCACGGTACTAAAGTTTGTGTGTATATTCCGAATTCCAAAACAGTTATTCACCCTTTGAGGCTCCAATATCTGAGTTAAACATATTTATTTGACAAATGTTTTATATCAGTATATAAATGCAATTTACAAACAATATTTCCTTACACGTATGAAAAACAAGCTGTTAGCGAGATTAAATGAAATAAGATTTAATACACACTTTAAATGAGTAACACGTCTTCTATATACTTAAAATTCTTCTGGTTATGATATTAAATAACCGAACAATACTTAACCTGAATTTGGCTAACGTTTCACATTATTTTGTAATACTGTGTTACGTCACGTTGCTATGTATTTAAAATGAAGTCGCTGAACTCTATAAAATAAGGCGTAAAGCGTAAACATTTAAGCTTAAAGTTAAATGTTTGTATACGTGTACCGGTATTTGGTTATTGTGAAATAATCAGGTTGTTTGATCACACGCGTATGAATAAATCCAGTAAATGTACATTGTGCAATATTTTTTTATCACAACACAATTACTATTTCACCCATTTAAAGTACACATTAGGTGTTATATACGTTATTATCAACCATTATTATTTTGTCACATTCATTTTTTTAAAGAAGTTCCCCATTTTCTTTTAAACGTTCGATATAAACATTTTCAAAAGCTTTGTATTTTATTATAAAAAGATCATAAAGTATGTTTGATTCTTGCTATTGTATCAATCACAATCTTGAAGGTAATTATGTGACTGTGTATAATTATGTGTTAAACAGAAAAACTGGGTTTGAACCCTCAACTCCAGAGCTTTATTATTTACACCGTTAGTAACTGACGGTGTACTGAGTATGGGATATACACCCTCAGTAATTCCATACCATACGAGAGCGAGGCTCGAGTATGGTATTAAATTACTGAGGGTGTATACCCCATACACCGTCAGTTACTTACGGTGTAACGATTATATCTCAACCGACTACTCGATTACTCGGTGGGTATGGCAATTACTCGGGGTTTATGGAAAATACTCCATGGGCACGTGGCCGCTCTAAGCCAATCGGATTAGATCATTTTTGTAGGTGAGATATTCATCGTTACTACTGTCGTCTGGGAACCCAGTTTAATCGTTTAATGTTTAATAATGTGGTGTGTGCATTGCAATGTGACGGTAAGTGACGACCGTGCAGTAACGCAAACCGACATAATCTGGGCACTCTGGATCAGCCGACGATTTATTGCTTAAATCTGCCTATCTTACGGAGAATTCCGGAGATAGTCAGTGTATCATAGTTCAAGTAGTGGATTTTGAATATCCACTGTCATCCATCCGGCACTTAGAATACAAAAGTGCTCGTTCGACCGAAATGAGTTTAATAATGAACTTAAATATAAGACAGAAACTATCAAGATAATAGAATTTTCTTTTTATTCGTATTAAGATCACACGATCGAATGAAATAAATATGCGAATTTTCCATGGATAATGATGAATAAAACAGTGGAACCGTTATTTAACTTTTAAATACGTATCTGCAGATCGAGGCCATCCTGCTTTTTACCATAAACACAATATGATAGTAGCTGTAATATTTTATGTGTTAGTAAGTAATACAATAACATAGTGCCTAATCGAAAATAATAATTTTCTATGTGAGCTAAATATTGAATAATATCATACACAAAATAAATAAATAAATAAATATATTGGAAAAATATATGCACCTGAACTGTTGTAAGAAGTGATTAAATATTCATCTAATATACTTCAAATATCACCGATTAATACATTCTGTCTGAAGTGAAGAGCATGATGTTAATTACATAGAATGATAACTTTATACTTGAAAAAGATATTTACCTTATACAATAAAGATATTATATTTAAAGTTTGGCAATTCAATATTGTGTTACAAATATTTTTTTCAACAGGATAAACTAAAATTTATATTCAAAATTGACTAAATGTTGTAAAATTTAGAAGACAATGTTGTGAAGAACTTGAATGTTATTCTTTGTCAAAACTAGTTCAACTAAGGTCTGGTAAAGAAACACATAATAAAGCAAAAGATAAAATGAAAAATATATAAAAATGAATAGAAAATTTGAACAGGCAACGGTTTTTATATCAGTACAGTCCTCTCCATTTACAAAACGTGTATGATTGTTATAGTGTTTATAAAAGGTTGTTTGTATAAGAAGTTTTACAACTGGCAAGTTACGGAATTGAAGTTCAGAGGTTTGCACTGTGTATGTTTCTTAATATTCCAAGGTAGTAATATACTTTTCTTTAACCCTGAAATAAATGTAGTTGGTATTTTACATGTGTTTTACGTGTAAATACATGAAAATCTTACCAAACATATACTAACATTTTGCATACATCAAAATCAATATTCCATTGACCGTTCTTGCCGTTGGGAAGACATGAGGGACAACAAATCAGAAATCCTCCTCCGGTCAGGTCTGTTTTGTGCTGCTGTGAGTAACTCAACAATGGGAAGGGATGTCCACTCTTGACATTGTCTTTTTTTCTGACGGCCTTGACAACGACCTCCCTCAAGCGTGCCCCGTTGAACAGTCTTACACAAGGAGAAATGCCTGGTGACGTGCTCAACCAAGCCATCTTTCATAGTTTGACGATCGCCAGAAGGGGCTCGTGTGGGTAAACAAGATTTGCAGTCATGTTCCGGACGTACTTGTTGGTCTTGTGTTCCTGTACAAGATGCTGAGCAGTCTTTGGAGACATTTGTGTTCAATGCCTGTATCTTTAGTTATGTGTCCGCGTGAAGCGTCCAGGTCTCGCGAACGTTCAGTAGGATGGAGACTACGAGGGACTTGTAGGGCCTTACTTGGTGCAGAAGCTTATAAAAATGATTTTCCACATCCTGCTCAGTCTGACCATCGCTGCAGTCGCCATGGGGATTCTTATTCGGACATTAGCTGCACTGGTACTGTTCTTGGATAGGTTTGCTCTCAAGTCCTTGGGCTGGTCACTTCGACCAGCTTCTCGCCGTTCATGATGTTGTCTACACTTGCGTTGGTCGTGCCGCTCCCCATAATCTTCGACTTCTCCGTTCTGTCCTCCATCAAGTATGATCCTGCTCTTTTATAGAGTCTGAAGTTCACTGCTGGTGCCACCCATGAGGTCAATGTCACCAGCGAATCTCAAGTGGAAGATGGGTATTCCGCCTATTGGGATTGAGGTGTGGTTGTCGTTTAGAGTCTCCTGCATTATCTTCTTAAAGAAAATGTAAAACAGGACTGGATAGCAGACATCTCTGACGGACGCCCACTGTTGTCCATTTAGAAGTAATGCGCTGCTGGCGTTTCCGCAGACTTCTTCGATGACGTGAATGTCTTAATGTGAAATTATTAAATAAACTACGCTATACTATTCATTTCTATATGTAATCTTCCCAACACGGCCATGTTAGGCAAACCGTTCTGGCGGGCATGTGGTTGACGTGACTTAGAAAAACAAAATGACAACTAATCATAACATGACGATACATACTATTTTCTTACGCTTTCGAATGTTTAATGGAATGCTACGATTTTTTAACGAAAATGGAATTTATACTTTACCACACCGAATCGCTTTCGATGTTAGAAATGGTTTAAATAAATATGATACGTATGAATTTACAGTAACGAATACGCGCTTTTTCAATTTTTGCCACGCAGCTCTGCCCGAAGCGGTAACTGCCTATTTTTTTTTTTTATTGAACCACTGTCATCCTTCAATACTTGCAATGATTATGAGATGAAATGTTTTGTTTGCAAGTTGTTATTAATGCAATTCAGCTTTGACTGCAACACTCTGCATAACCGGACTTTAAGTAAATATACTCTTAATTCATAAATAAAAACGGTGAAGAACAAATACACATCTTTGAGAGTGCAATAGATTATCGCATAATATTATGTTTCAAATTCAGGTAGTTGTTTCCTTAAATCTGAAAGCGGAGAATGATTAGATTGGGATTTTATTTAATTCGTCCATTTTATGTTATAACAAACCACAATAACGATTATATTGTATAAGAAACATCCAATATCTCTATTGACATATAATTTGCGAAAAATGAAAACGAAACAAATTGTTGGTGTGACCGTCCGCGACAACGATACATGTTAAGCGAGTTATAAACATAACCACTTTGCACAAGCATAGATACCGGTATCTAATTGACTTCCTTGATGTTCTGCACCGAGCGGAAAAGTTTAACCCAGCTCGGTAATACAATGCTTGGTGTCTCGTCACGTGATTTTAACCAACCAGGGCTACTACACACGTGGTATATCTCCGGAATCCCCCGTAGTTCTAGTAAGGTTTATGTCACACTCGAGGGAATAGTCAACATAGTTGCTCGTATAAGGTTTAACAGTTATTACATATAATATTAGTAAAATATTAAATTTTAATTAAGAGTTATTAAAAAAGAAAATCTGCGAATGAGTGAAAAAAAATAGAAAAACATAAAGGACAAGTAATTACTATTTCATTTAATAGTTCAGCGCCTAATTCTTGCGACTCTAATTAAATATGGTGTTACCTTTAGCACCAAGAGATCAGTGTGCGCGGGATATGCGATTTGAACTCCATAGACTTGTTTCATTCTCAACGTTTCCACAGCACGCAAATGTTAGTGGATTAAGATTAGCCCAAGAGGGATTCTTTTACACCGGATTGGGAGTAACAGTGAGGTGCTTTTGTTGCTTTAGAAACCACTCATACTGGCGAACAGACGGCATCCTTTTCCGGACCGGAAACTTCATGCACGATACGGACTGTGCGTTTATGTTGGGAACTGACATACGTAACGTTCCTATGCACGAAAACAGGAGATCGTAACAAATGGGATGTTTATATATCATTTAGGATTGGTCTCGTTGGCATACATCCTGTAAGTACTATCGTATACAATATCTCACGAATTGTCTACATGAATATTATGTTATAATTTTTGTAACTACCTACACTAAAAAAAACCTCTATAGACATGAGCATGATTTGATATCAGTAATATTTTATTCAACAACATACGGTAAAGCTGGGCCGGACAACTATGATCGCCCGCTGTCAGTATAACGGCCCGATATATTGGACGTTATTCAGATCTTGAAGTTTAGAATCCTTAGGTTTAATTATCGAAGCTCTGTGTTTTTAATCCCGATATTTATTTAATGAACGATCCATCTTTCTCGTGTCTTGTAAGTTAATTATGCAGGAATGCTGGGACTGACACCAGCTCCTCATATAATGCAGCCTCAGACGCGAAAAGAGCTTGTAAGTTAGAAATACACACACACACACACACATACACACACCCACTATGCCTCAATTTGAGCTGTCATTCCATATTTCGGAATGTTTTATTTACGCCGATTTTAGGGCAACAGTTACTCATATTGAAACAGATTTGATATTTTAGTGCGGTAAATGACATTGAATGATGCATAGAAAAAATGGCGGCAAACAAAAATCGACATAATGCAACGTGCCAAGCTTCTAAAAGGCACGGGCGTTTTCATTAACGAGGACCTAACAAAGGTCAATGCGGAAGTTTTATCATCATTGCGTCTAAAGGAACCCGAGTTGGTGGAGAGGGCCTGGTCCCGCGACGGAAAATTATTCGTTCGTTACCGTTGAAAAGATCGTAACGAGCTTGTGTCGTTTGACATGTACAAACTATGGCTTGCAAAGCCATGGCAAAACAAAAACAATGCGACTACTAGAACAACATACCCGGTACGCCCGAAAGTTTCAGAAAGCAACAACTCACGATAATCAAACAAAATATAAACAATGGAACTGTGGCAATAAACCTGGTCCCGGACTTTGCATACTCTCCTTCGTATACTCAGTGTGTTTTCCCCCTACAGAAGTGTTGTTATGTTGCAACTATTACATGTTTTAATTACTGTTTTTTTTGTTACTATGACATGTAACTAACAAAACTCACACACACAGACACACGCATGCACCCACAAACACACACGCACGTGCACGAACGAACGAACGCACTTACGTACGTACGCGCGCGCAGGCGCACACGCAAACTCACACGCACACACTTAACAGACGCATTTGCGCACATGCGTGCATAAACGTCCATTGGGAAGCGCATTCTGTAATACACTCATAAGAACATGCACAACCACCATGGGAATATGCAAAAACACATCCATATTCAAGTATCTAAAGTTATTCCCATTTTTGTGTGTAATACACAATATAGCATCATTTTCCGGCATAGCTGTTTAACGTCACTTTTGACCTTAGATGACCTTCATTCATGATAGGTCCAAAATGAATAAATCCGAATTTTGCATTGGCTAATAATACAAAAATCACCGTAAACATTGGATGCATATCATTGGAAGTGAAATATGAATATATTGTAAATTACATGTAAATGACAAAAAATTAAAAACTGTCATGATACAAAACATCCTCTAAACATTACATCGAAACGTTTCTCCTTAGTTTACGAAGCAGTATAGCATTAATCACACGTCTCTACAATTAAAAGAAGCTATTGTTTACATGCCATAGCGGTCACACTAAACACTACAAAAACAGGCTAGATTGCACTTTACCGGTACGCAGTGGTTTACCACTATCGACAAAGCGGGGGTTTGGGGGCGGTAGCCCCGGATACTAAGGAAATATATATCTGTCTTTGAATTATTCTAATCCATATTTGCGTTTATTAGTGTAAATATGTTTCTTTGTACTTTGTTTTGTTCATTGGTTATATAAATATCTGTCTTTCTGCAAAAAATTCATATCACCATGATGCTTGCAATATTGAGTATTTTATGTTTACATTCTACTAACATCTTTACACATTTTAACACATTATCTTTTATTTCATTCCAACATTATGTTATAAGTATTTCAGTGGCGAATATGTTTCCTTTTCCTATTGAAACTAATGTATTTCTCGTTCGATTATGAAAACCTAATCATTACAATACTTATTGACAATAAAACATACAATTTCACCTCTTCTTGTTCTTCATTTCTTATTTGTTAATACAGTAAAATATATTATCTTATTATCACTCACTACCTTCATTAAAAAACATGGTCGCTTCATTCCGTCTCATTTCACTGGTCGCAAACATTACACCATCAACGCCGTATATCTTTTTAAAGATATTTCTTGTTTTATGTGAAATGAGATTTTATATATATTGGTATGTTGTAACCTTTTCACACTGACCAAGAGTTATCGATTGTTCGCGACGGAAGCATCCTATACATAGATGGTGACGTCACTACTTTATTGTCAGATAGACCGGTGTGTACACAATGGGACGGAAGATCATTAAGTAAGTGGTGTGTAACCTATATTTATTAAAGTATTTTTTGAGAAAAATTACATATTGTCTCGAGTAAAGATGAAGCATAAAACAAAACAATAGTTCCCATCACACAAACATGATGCAAAATAATTATTTTTACAAAGATTTATGTAGATTTCGGTAGATTTGGGAAGATTTAGGTAGATTTGGGTAGATTTGTTTAATTCGTGTCGCCGATTTGGGGCGAAATACTCGAACCAAATGAAACAAGTTCTGTACCTCAGATCGCAAAAATCGGGATATGTACAGAATATTTCAATTAAAATTTTCTTATTTAAGTATATTTATTGATTAATATACCTTTATGGCCAGTGTATTTACATTTGTATTTTTATTCTGCCTTGCAATATTACTTCGCGACCAGGAAATAGTTTTCATTTAATGTTTGGAAATTCTGACATTTTCTATTTCTGTTTTTAAAAACTGTGCCATTCGCATTATTCAAATTGCATCCAACATTTGGCCCGTTGCTGCAAGGTTTTTCATTGATTCCTAACCAGTTTAATCAATAAAGGCGTGTTTAGTTTAAATATTAATTGGCATTCTTCAGTCAGTCTTATTGACTTATTAACTATCACTATATCAGTTTCTAGAAATATGCGTTTTTATAGCAATTTCCATACCAGTTTTTTGTAAATTTCTTGAAATTTCAATTGAGAAATAATATTGTTTCGAACAATTGTGTGGTTTAAATAGTGTTCTTTAGAATACTGTGTGACAGTGTTGTCAATGGTGCCAGCTCAGTTTTGTGTTGTTTATTTTCATTTTCGTCCAGTGACCGAGTTCACTGAACGAGTTCATTGACCCAGTTGATCAATTAACTAAGTGCGTTATTCAGTGTGGCCATACCACGTGGTTCATGACGTCATTTTGGCTAGCACGCCAAGTAGAAAATTGTAAACATTGCCTCCGCTAAGCTACGTTTGACGCAATGATGGTCAAAGCTTTAATTAATTATTTGCAAGCAATTGTGATCGGATTTACAAAAGCGACAAGAAACAAATAACATTAACATGTATTTGACTGAAGTAAATATTCAGCACTTCCATTACATTAAATACTGGACAAATTAAAACACACATTATGCATGAATAAATATATATTTATATGTCTGTATTATCTCAAGTCAAGCTAATTGATTGCAGTCCCTCTAAAACAAGGAATTCTACAGAAAGGGGGTTTCTGATTAAATTTCTTTCATGTCGAGTCCAAGTCTATAAGTAGGAAATTTAACCTTAACAGGTTTCCCTATGATTTTCTCTTTAACGGCGAACAATATTGCTTTGAATTCTAGGTCATTAATATGCTCAGAATTTCGTCTTTAGTCCACCTACCACCTACTGTTCTACTACCAATGACAAAACCCCAACCTGACAGAGAAGCATCACTCTGTATAACAAGGTCTGGGTTACCGTTACTTATGACCCTATATTGTTCATGGACATGCTGTATCCACCAATTGAGTTCTCTTTTCATCTTCCAATGTATCCCCATCTTTGCGTTCAAATCACCACAGACAAGCTTCAGTGCAACAGTTTCGCCCTTTTCTAGCTCTCTATAGTGTTGCTTTCCAAATTGCACTGCTGAAAATGCCGACACTAACAAGCCTATATCATATGCTAGCTCCCTAATTTTTGCTTGCTTTGCATAAAACAACTGCGTACATTCCGAATCTATTTGATCAATTTTATTGTGGGCAAAAACACTTTCATTTGCTCAGAGTCCATGATATTGTCGAAGAACACCAGCCTCTTGGTGGGAATTCTAACAGATTTTTTTAGATTTATGACAAACCCAACTCTCGACATTAGGTCTTCTGTATTAGGGATGTTTTCACAGCACAGCTGGTATGTATCCCCACAAAGAATACTATCATCAATAAATCCACTATTGACATATGCTTGACTGCGAAGTTTAGCATATACCTGCTTGAGTAGCTTTGTAAATAATCTTAGCAAGCATGCTAGCCCGTTGGGACAGGCTGTGAATTAAAAAAGTTGACCTTTCCAAACAAATCTAAAGTATTTCTGCTGTTCTGGAGCAATACCAATAGAGTAGTATGCATGGCGCAAGTCAATAGATCCCATGTATGTGTATTTTGTGATTTAATTCAAGGCTTTCTCGGAAGTATCCATTAAGAAATGGTGATAAGGGGTAAACTCATTTATTTATTTTTCAAATTTAAAATCATTCTATGCACAACGTTCTTCTTTGGTCTGATAAAAATTGGTGAAACAAATTGTCCTGGCTCATACTCAGCCTTTACAATTACCCCAAGATCCATCAGTTTCTGAATTTTCAGTGTCAATGATCTTTGAATCACGAGTGTTAAATTGTATTTTACTGCAATATACATTGTTTGTATTATAAAATTTCTCATGAAAAACCACATGAAAGTTTTCAACCATATCAAGAATAATGGGATCGCAAGAGAGCTTGCGCCATTCATCTACAAAATATTTGAGCCTTCCGGCTTCAAAATTTGATTCACTGACCTGATCTGTTACTGACGTGGAGGGCGACTCTGCCCACGTCGCATCACGTTTTTTGGCGGGCTGGAGAACGTCTGATTAGATCCATGTGATGCATAGGAACCACGGCCCCTCATGTAACCCCGTGGACTTGCCCGTGACCGCGTACGGAAACCTGGTCTCCTGAAATCACCTCCATAACCACCTCTCTGAACACGATTACAGATTTTGTTACAATCTTCGATCTTTTTTGCTTGTTTTCCTACATCGTCACCGAACAGCTCGGAAGTGAATGGCAAAGAGTGGTTGCACAGATGAGCATAGTCGCTACGCAGTTCTGGCCTGAGGAGGTATCTCCTTGTGAGATTTATCAGTCGGTTGGTGCGCCCAAAGAGGGCTAAGGCATTATTGCATGGGTAAACATTGGGGTTCATCTTTTAGGACCCCTGTTCTAGAGACGCCATTTCATTCACGATTTTAGCTAAAATTGTAGCTGCCTTAGTCACTGATGATTTGATGCTTTGTAGTTTTTTGTCTGTCAACCTGGCGTTGTGTGAAAAGGAATCCCAAATAAACCTATTAGTCTTAACTACTGGAAGTCCTTCACGTTTTCCTGGCCTTTCAAGTTGCTAATTTGTTTATCAGTTTCTCGTACCGATCCTCGTCGATCCAATTATGGAAGAGATCATTGATATATTCAGCAAATGTCTGATCGATATTCTCATCAACTGTCTCCGTCGACCGAAACTTTTTTGCCATCGACTCAAGCTTGCTGTGACTTGATTCGTCAGCCGGTCGCTTTCGAGTGTCTTTCTGAGTTTCAGAACCATGCCCGACAGGCTGGGCTTCCTCTGAATAATCCGGCTCGAAACACTCACTTTCTTCGCCATAATAACCGTAGCCATCCTCATAAGAGTCGTAGTTTTGCGATTGCGATTCCACTTTCTCGAGCCGCGCTCCCAAATCGGTCATTTTTTCACTTTGTTTTATTATTGAGTCTTGCATGTTTTTCAAAATCGCCAACATTTCAACGTCAGCCGACTCCTGATTAGCCGACTCCGGCACTGGTTTCAATGGCCCTTTTTTTCTTCTCAGAAACTTAAACTTTCTTCTTAACCGGAGTTTGTTTCACGGCCTCCTTGCCGTCCGCCATCTTGCTTTTTTCTCACATGGCGAACTAAACCACTGTCGAAAAAACTGCAGTTACTGACCGAATCCGATAGATTGGTCTCGATATAATTCTCCATAAAGGAGAAAAACTCCCGACAGGAGTATTTTAGAGTAGAAAATTTGTTAAAGAACACATAAATCCTCGAAATCGATGATAATTCTCCTTAGTTTATTCACGCCTGATACTCCTGCAAAACGACGTCAGCACACTGATCTGCGCATGCGCCGCACAATCTCATTTAAGACTAGAATTGATATGACGAAATAGAATTAATTATAAGACAGAAATCATCAAGATAATAGTATTTTCTTTTTTATTCGTATTAAGATCACAAGATCGAAAGTAATACGTATGCGAATTTTCCATGGATAATGATGAAAATATAAGAGAAACCGTTTTGAACCCCAACCCATTTGAAAAAAAAGGTATATACGTGGATTTACCAATTATATACGTATTAACAGATCGATGCCATCCTTCTCCACAATATCAACACAATATGATACTAAAAGTAGTATTTTATGTACTAGTAATTAATACAATAACAAAGTGCCAATACAAATTATAATTGTTAATATAAGATACATCTTGACTAAAATCAAACACAAATAAATATTGGTAAAATAGATGCACCCGAACTGTTGCAAGTAGTGATTTAATATTCATCTTATATACTTCAAATATACCGATTAATATATTCTGTCTGAAGTGATATGTTCAACAGAATAAACTAATATTTATATTCAAAATCGACTAAGTATTGTAAAATTTAGAAGACAATGTTGTGAAGAACTTGAATGTGATTCTTTGTTACAACTAATTTATCTAAGTTCTGGTAAATCAACACGTAGTAAAGCAAAAGGTAAAATTGAAGAAATATATCAAATTAATAGAAAATGTGAACATGCCACATAGCTATGTCAGTCCGTGTGCAAAGTGATGTGTCTAGCAACTGCAGCGTAAGTATGATGTATGCAACGGACACATAACGAATACATACGTATTGACCGATGTTTTGACAAACAAGCTAAACAATAACTCGTGTCCGGTACCTATCGACGTTTGATACCCGAGGCGATAAAATGTTGTTTAAGGCTTGACTGCCTTTTAAAGATTGTATGAAATTTGGTTTGTTGCGTTGATATACATTTCGATTGTTATATTAATCCAATAATGCCCCGAATATATGTTACGTTACATCTCTATGTACAAAAGGCGTATGATTGTTATAATGCATATATATGGTGTTTTACCTTAGAAGTCTTACAACTGTCAAGTTACGGAACTGAAGTTCCGAGGATTTGCACTGTATTTTCTCATTGTTCCAAGGTAGTAATATACTTTTCTTTAACCCTGAAATAAAGGTAGTAGGTATTGTACAAGTGTTTTATGTGTTTACATCTGGACATGTAACCAAACATATATTAACATTTTTCATAATCAAAATCATCTTTCCCGGTCTCGCCGTCGGAGAGAAATGAGGGACGACAATACAGAAATCCTCCTCCAGTCAGGTCTGTTTTGTGCTGTTGAGAGTAACTCATCGAAGACAAGAGATGTCCACTCGTTTACATTGTCCATCCAGCTTTTCTTCTGACGGCCTTGACAGCGACCTCCCTCACGCGTGCCCTGTTGAACTGTCTAAAGCAAGGAGTTATGCATGGTGACGTGTCCAACCAAGCGAGCTTTCATATTGTGACGATCGCCAGAAGGCGCTCTTGTGGACAACCAAGATTTGCAGTCATGTTCTTACGAAATCCGGATAGTGCCATCTATAATCTCGCACTTCTTTCATCAAGGGCGACACTAGACACACGAAGCGATACTTGATCTTTTCTTGACAGTCGCGGCGACGCACGATATTTTTCTTGACAGTCGCGGCAATACTTGATCTTTTTCTTGACAGTCACGGCGACGCACGATATATTAAACACGATATATCGCCTTTTTGGCTACCTTCACTTTTGCTCCCTTTATGAGATGCTGAGCAGTCTTAGGAGACATTTGTGTTCAATGCCTGTATCTTGTACCGTCCTTGGATAGGTTTTCTCTCTAGTACTTGAGCTGGTCACTTCGACCAGCTCCTCGCCGTTCATGATGTTGTCTACACCGGCATTGGTCGTGCTACTCACCATGATCTTCAACTTCTCCGTTCTGCCCTCCATTCCGTATGGCCCTGTCATAAGTTCACTGCTGATGCCATCCACGAGGTAAATGTCACCAGCGAATCTCAAGTGGGAGATGGGTATTCCACCAATGGAGATTGAAGTGTTGTAGTCATGGAGAGTCTCCTGCATTATCTTCTAAAAGGGGCCTTTTCACGTTTTGGTTAATTGACAAAATTAGTAATACCGGTAAATGTTTCAGATTCGAAAATTTTCGTTGTAGTTATGATATTTGTGAGGAAACAGTAAAGCTGAACATTTACCATGCTCTAAAATATCCATTATATGCATCTTTTTACGATTTTAAAACCTAAAAATTATAAAGCGTTGCAACGCGAAACGATTCAATAATTTGGAGAGTTTTGTTGTTGTTGTTATATTGTGTGATACTTACGAGGATTGCTTTTATAATGTATAAAATACATCACTCATTGTATGAGCACGGATGGCCGAGTGGTCTTAGCGATAGACTTTTACTCCAGGGGTCAGTGGTTCGAGCCCTGTTGCGGGTTACTTTTTTCTTTCTGTAATTTTTTTTTTACTGGAGCTTTTTAGATCAAATGTTTACATTTATTCATGTAAATCATTAAATGACAAACTTCAATACATGCCAATATCTGTGAAAAGGCCACTTTAAGGAAAGTGTAAAACAGGACGGGAGATAGCAGACATCCCTGACGGACGCCCAATAGTGTTCTGAAGAAGTCCACCTGATGTCAATTGACAAGTAATGCTACTTCTTGGATGACTGCGCATGTCTTAATGTAAAGTTAATAAATAAACAACTCTATACTATGAACGTCCATATGTAATCTTAATTACACGGCCATGTTAGGCTAACTGTTCCGTGTGGTTGGCGTGTAGCTTTACGAAGACTTAGAAAAAAATAATACCAAAAATCATGACATGACGATACACACTATTTTCTTACGCATTTTAATGTTGAATAGAATGCTACGATTTCTAAAAGCAAATGGAATTTTGACTTTGCCACACAGAATCGCTTTCGATGTTAGAAATCGTACGAATAGGTATAAGTATGAATTTACAGTAACGAATACGCCATTTTTCCGTTTTTTCAGTGCAAAGTTCCAAAACTCTGCTCGCAGCGGTTACTACCATTTTTGGGTTATTTACCTTTATTGAACCACTGTCATCCTGTCAATATGTTATTAGTGCCATGCAGCTATGACTGCAACAGTCTGCATAACCGGACTTTTAGTAAATATAATCTAAATCATAAATAGAAATTGTGAAGAAAAAATACACATAACTTTGATGAGTTAAATAGATCATCGCATAATATTATGTTGAACACTTCTGGACTTGTATTCTCAAATCTTAAAACGTAGATTGATGAGATTTGGATTATATGTTATGTTTTTACAAACGAAAGTAAATTTTTTTTTATTATAAACATCCAATATCCCTATTGACATTTTGCACATAATGCAAACGAAACAATTCGTTAATTATATTAAGCCTTTATAATGGCCTGGCCTTCCGCGACAACGATATATGTAAGCGAGTTATAAACATAACCACTTTGCAAAAAGCATTGATAATGTAATTTACTTCCTCCATTCTGCAGTAGAGGTTTAACCCAGCTCGTTATTACAAACGCATGGTCACGTGGTTTTAACCAACCAGGGCTCGATATGGCGGCCATATATCACAAAGTGTTATCTTGAAAAGGAGAACGTCGTGTTTCAATTTTCAGTTCGAAGATTGAACTTAATGGTTTAGTGAATTGTATATACACACCAAAGAAGCGGTTAAAATTCGTCAGTGGCGTAAATATTAATCGTGTGTGTATACTTTGTGATGTATAAACCGATAATGAGCGTTCTCAACAGGAAATATTAAGCTAATCCTTGTCGTATCTGTTTATGAGGGCTCAGACATAAGGTAAATAGTTCGTACCTAAATTCTACAACGTTTTAAAAAAGTTGGTAAAGTTGTTTATGTTTTACTTCAGCTTGAGACTAATAAATATATACATGTAAAACGCAAATATATGTAATGCTAACAATATGTTATTAAATGTTATAAAATTCTATATTTCTATTTATGTTTGCTAAAGCGAAATCATATAACAATTATTTTCAACATTGAGATCACTTTATAAATAGATAGCGATGTCACAACGTTATTTAGTCATTCATACCGGTTTTGATTGTTATGAAGTGTTTCCTTTAATGGCTGTCACATTCTACATAGTACGGTAGTCCCCTTCTGTCACTCGCTCCTTTGCACTTTCGACATCAGGAATTCACTCGCGAGAACGCGATTTTAGGAGATCACTGTGAGAAATTACATAATTAATACCGCGATTTCGTCGTTAGTCTTCAAATAGTTTTTAGCGTTGTCACCCATTATATATATGAAGGTCAAACATGCGAAAAGCGATGCAAGATTGCGAAAATAATCTAGCGATCTCGCGTTGTACTTTGTAATATCACATGGAGGTTGCACGTAGCAACAACACGTTCAGAGATTGCGAGAATACGATGAATGATCATGTTATAACGATGCGATGTAGTTATAATAATAATAATAATAATGCGAGATGTCACCCAAGATTTCAGATTGTGAAATTATTATGCCGATCTCGCAATCGTTTCTTAGGTTTTTTTATTGAGCATATGTTGAAGAGAGAATATTCCACCTTATTACCTTTTAAACACATCTAAAACATTAATGAAAACAAAACAAGAGGGCCATGATGGCCCTGTATCGCTCCACTGCTGAAAGAAGGCTGAAACAAATATTCTCTGCATGTGCAAATACTTAAATGTAGGCCCTATTTTAGCACATGTACACTTGTGTGACCCCCTGGGCTTGGTCAAATTTAACCCCAGGGGCATAATTTGAGCAAACTTTGTAGAGGACTACTATATCTCACTACATGTACATACAAAATATGGTAGCCCTAGGTCCTAGAGTTAAGGACAAGAATATTTTAAAAGTTTTCACAAAATAAGCAAGATATAAGCGTATATAATGTTCAGTTTTGTGACCCGCGGGTCAGGGTCAAATTTGACCCAAAGGGCATAATTTGAACAAACTTGGTAGAGGACTATAAGATTTTACTGCATACCAAATTTGGTAGCCATAGTCTGAATGGTTTTCAACAAGAAGATTTTTAAAGATTTCACAAAATAGGCGCTTTATAAGCGTTTATTCACTTGTGTGACCCCACAGGGCAGGGTCAAAGTTGACCCCAGAGGCATTATTTGAACAAATTTGGTAGAGGTTTATTAGATGTCACTACATACCAAATTTGGTAGCCCTAGACCCAATGGTTATGGAAATAAAGATTTTTAAAGTTTTCACAAAATAGGCCCCATATAAGCGTATGTACAGCTTTGTGACCCCCCCGGGCAGGGTCAAATTTGACCCCAGGGGCATAATTTGAACAAACTTGGTAGAGAACTATTAGATGTCACTACATACCAAATTTGGTAGCCCTATGCCATATGGTTAAGGACAAGAGAATTTTTTAAGTTTTCACAAAATAGGCACTATATAAGCATATAATCGATTTTGTGGCCCCCAGGGCAGGGTCAAGTTTGACTCCTGGGGCATAATTTGAACAAACTAAGTGGAGGACTATACAATGTCACTACATATCAAATTATGTAGCCCTATGCCTAATGGTTATGGACAAGAATTTTTTTTAAGTTTTCACAAAATAGGCATTATATAAGCATATGTTCAATTTTGTGACCTCCGGGGCAGGTTCAAATTTGACCCCAGGGATAAAATTTAAACAAATTTGGTAGAGGACTATAAGATGTCACTAAATACCAAATTTGATAGCCCTAGGCTGGATGGTTATGGACAAGAGAATTTTGAAAATATCACAAAATAGGCCTTATATAAGCATATGTTCAATTTTGTGATCCCCCGGGGCAGGGTCAAATTTGACCCCAGGGGCATAATTTGAACAAACTTGGTAGAGAACTATAAGATTTCACTACATACCAAATTTGGTAGCCCTAGGCCCAATGTTTTTGGACAAGAATATTTTTAAAGTTTTCACAAAATAGGCCTTATATAAGCGTATGTTCAATTGTGTGACCCCCAGGGCAGGGTCAAATTTGACCCTAGGGGCATAATTTGAACAAACTTGGTAGAGGACTATAAGATGTCACTACATACCAAATTTAGTAGCCCTAGACCCAATGGTTATGGACAGAAAGATTGTAAAGTTTTCACAAAATAAGCCCTTTATAAGCATATATTCAATTTTGTGACAGCCGGGGCAGTTTCAAATTTGACCCCAGGGGCATAATTTGAACAAACTAAGAAGAGAACTATTACATGTCACTACATACCAAATTTGGTAGCCCTATGGCATACAGTTATGGACAAGATGATTTTGAAATGTTTCACAAAATAGGCCTTATATAAGCATATGTTCAATTTTGTGACCCTCAGGGCAGGGTCAAACTTGACCCCAGGGGCATAATTCGAAAAAAACTTGGTAGAGGACTATAAGATGTCACTACATACCAAATTTAGTAGCCCTAGGCCCAATGGTTATGGACAAGAAAATTTGTAAAGTTTTCACAAAATAGACTCTATATAAGCATATGTTCAATTTTGTGACCCCTGGGGCAGGTCAAATTTGACCCCAGGGGCATAATTTGAAAAAATTTGGTAGAGGACTATTAGATGTCTCTACATACCAAATTTGATAACCCTAGGCCCAATGGTTATGGACAAGATGATTTTTAAAGTTTTCACAAAATAGGCCTTATATAAGCATATTTTCAATTTTGTGACCCCCGGGGCAGGGTCAAATTTGACCCCAGGGGCATAATTTGAAGAAATTTGGTAGAGGACTATAAGATGTCTCTACAAACCAAATTTGATAGCCCTAGGCCCAATGGTTATGGACGATAAGATTTTGAAAGTTTTCACAAAATAGACCCTATATAAGCATATGTTCAATTTTGTGACCCCTGGGGCAGGTCAAATTTGACCCCAGGGGCATAATTTGAACAAATTTGGTAGAGGACTATCAGATGTCTCTACATACAAAATTTGATAGCCCTAGGCCCAATGGTTATGGACGATAAGATTTTGAAAGTTTTCACAAAATAGGCCTTATATAAGCATATGTTCAATTTTGTGACCCCCGGGGCAGGGTCAAATTTGACCCCAGGGGCATAATTTGTAGAAATTTGGTAGAGGACTATTAGATGTCTCTACATATCAAATTTGATAGCCCTAGGCCCAATGGTTATGGACGAAAAGATTTTGAAAGTTTTTACAAAATAGGCCTTATATAAGCATATGTTCAATTTTGTGACCCCCGGGGCAGGGTCAAATTTGACCCCAGGGGCATAATTTGAATAAATTTGGTAGAGGATTATTAGATGTCTCTACATACCAAATTGGATAGCCCTAGGCCCAATAGTTATGGACGAGTAGATTTTGAAACTTTTCACAAAATAGGCCTTATATAAGCAAATTTTCATTTTTGTGACCCCCGGGGCAGGGTCAAATTTGACCCCAGGGGCATAATTTGAACAAATTTGAAAAAGGGTCACCCTAGGAACATTCCTGTGAAATTTCATCAGAATTGGACCAGTAGTTTAGGAGGAGAAGATGTTTTAAGGAAAAGTTAACGCACGCACGCACGACGGACGCAGGACCATGACATAAGCCCCGCTGGCCTCTGGCCAGTGGAGCTAAAAATGAATATTATTAGTGTAATATGTCTGATTGTACTTTATTTCCTTAGTAAATCAGTGATGTTTGAATGTAAATGTTCTATGCATATTAGTGAATAAATTGTTTTCATAGAAATAAAGATTAACAGTTCAGAATGAGTAGAAAAACATGAAAACAGTAACATTTAGCTTTCATTCGATCGGAAATATTTGGTTCTTCAACAAATACGAGAAAGCTTATCTTTATCGGCTTTTGTTGCCATTTGAGTTTGTTCTTAAATTTATTATGAAGTTATAGTATGATGTTGTGTCCAGTTAAGAATGAACACATGTATTGTTTATATTATAGCTTAGAGTCCCAGGCCACCGACAAAATACATTTTCACGTGCATCTTATCTAATGAAAGTTAATGAAGTTTATTTCACTGAACATTATGTCTTGCGTATGAAATGCATTTTTTATGTGTATGTTCAAAAGGGCTTTGAGCGAATAAAAATATATATTTATTGAATCGGAGATTACGATACGTGTGTTTCATGTTCAACCATAAAATAAATCAGGTTTATTAAAACAACAGATTTTGCGAGGCCGCGGCGAGATCGCGATATTAATTTCTAGATTTCTTATCGGAATTTGTCATAGAACACGAATATCATAATTTTACCACATGATTATAGAAAAAGTGCACGCATTTGTGAACGAACGAGGACACAAAAATAGTTTTACCATATAAACATAACATTTTCAAATATAAATATTTTTAGTATACAAAAGTAATACGACACTTACATATATATATTTTACAATAAAAAAGTGATATGAAAGCAACACTAAACCACGTACAAGGTCATACATATTGAAATTTATATTAATTTTTTAAACGTTGGACACGCCATATATTTTCACTTAAAAATGTGCAACCATTATGTTATGCATACATAAGAAGATATCCCGTAATTGGAATATGGCCAACCGATTATTTGAAAGACTGGTAGCAAATAGATTTAATGATAATGTTAACAATTCTACCTTTTCAAATGTAGATCTATTACACATTAGCAATTAAGCATGTGCTATTGTTATAATAAAGATAATGAATACATATTGGGATCCTATATTCGGTAATACCGGGGAAACTTGTTTCAACAATTATGCAACGGATTTTGGTTAACAGTTCATCATTGTCCCAATTTCGCAATCAATATGATTACACATTTGCGAAATGGCATTGACAGACATTGTTTCCTTCGGATACTACTAGTATTATACTGGATTATTACTTAATATGGTTTACATCTGTATTTATTTTGATATTCAAATAACAAATGTTAATAAATAACATGTTGTTGTTGCTGCTTTCAGCCAATATGGCGGAACGATTGCGTCAATACCGTATTGGGAAAGAGCTTTACCCGCGTTACAAATATGCCACCGAGGAGATCAAAAGGGCATACACAAAGTACTCCAGACTGACCAGTGAGTGTGGGCTCTCAGGAGAACCACATCTGCCAATATTTGGAGATGTTTTGGTGAACATATTAGAATCGCACGTTGATGTACTAATAGAAGCAGACGAGCTCTCCCCTAAATCTATGCCAGATCCTACCAATTTCGAAACCATGAATCATGAACAGGCAAAGACACAATTTTCCGATCTGTCCGAAAATGAAAGATTACCTACAATTTATGTCACAAAATACACAGAGAAAAACGTCCCACAAGACTACTTTGGGAATATGATTGTCTACATTTCCGGTGGTCCAATTTCAGATTCAAAATGGTCGAGATACGAGGACACATACATTTGTGTTTCAAATAAGAAATCGTGTAGAGAAGATATCAGTGAAATGTTAGCGAGATATGTTTTCTCGTACATGCGTAACAGGACTGAGCTTTTACATTGCATCGCACATTGTGCTGAAGCGGACGATTATACACAAAAACTAGGACGATGTTTGGAAAACAGAAATAATTGTTCACCTTCCACACCCGTAAAGGTCATGGGAAGTGTGACATTTCGCCGTTGCAAATCTTCTACCACCGAAGGTATATACTTTACAATGTTTTAGAAAATATTATATAGTAAATTTGTTCACAGATTTCGTATTATTGTTATTTATTGTATTTACTAAAAAAACTACAACCTTTGGGATAATCTTAAATAATTTGAATAGTAACATAATGTTAAGACGATTCCTTCATTGGGATTCGAACCAAAGGCCGAAAGGATCGAAATCTGACGCGCTACCACTAGACATTTCCGTATTGTTTAAATCATCCACGAACATTATTGCAAACTATTGGTTTGTTGACCTATTTCCATTGATGACTATCCTAAACAGAACTGATATTTTTAACATTTTCTCAGTCGTGAGTGTTGATCGTGTGAAAAATGTCGGATTTACAGACATCAGTTTGAGTTTCATATATCTTATCACAAAATCTGATACCTTATCACGAAATCTTAAATCGCAGCGATGTGCACATAAAATAAAATTTCGATATATTGTAGCTTATGATTTGGCGAGAGAACTGATATGAAGATGACGCATTTAATAAAGAGCAAGTACATTATGCATTTTAGCTGAGCACAGGGGAGAACTTGTGTGATCACATTTTATCCTTCGTTTTTCGGCCGTCATGCGTCGTCCGTCGGACGGCGTCAACATTTACATTGTGAATGTCTAGAGGCCAAGTCTTTACGCAATACGGTCCCGATGATATGTTTCCCGAGTTCAAAACTGGGACAAATGTGGTCAAACACTTAATCAAGATGTAAAATTCAAGAAATGTTACAGGACGCTCTATAAAGCTCACATCTATTGCCGATTTTCATAAAACTACATATGATCATATTCTTAATGATATCACGGCCGATTTTTGGTTATGCAGTGTCTAAAACTAAACAAAAAAACTGAATATTATGGTATAACATGTATTCTTTTCATGCGTTGGGTCACGAATGTGCGTAGCTTTTCAACTATTTGCTGATTACTACACCATTGCGGGGTTTGAACCCGGAGATTCTTAATCAAAAGCTTACTCCTTTAACTACTCGATCATTATGGGATTACGTCACTACTAAAGCTTCTGGCAAAAATAGAAGTGTTGAAACAGGAATAGCAAAAAAAGAAAATCCATCATTTTGCATAACTTATGCATAAAAGTCATTTTCAAATGTTTGGAGTTTTTCTTCCATTTTTTTGTTTCTATTTAAATTTACAATAAACAAAAGAAAAACAGCCATATTTCCTGTTTGTGAATTGTTAACGTCAAATGCCCAAACCATTAATGTTTTTCTCACAGCAAATCTCCTCGTGGAAAAAAGTCTTGACGCAGGAGTTGGCCTCGAAGAGCACTTGAAAAGGGCCCGAACCATGAGACCAAGATTGCTCGATGCCGTTTCGGAGATTTGTACGATGTATAAAAGAAGCGAAATACCGGAAAATGAACGTCCTCAAATTAAAAGACGAGAGAAAAACGTCAACGAAGAGGTTTGTTTCCCTGTAATCGTTATATTTTCTAATGATACATACTTACATTTCGGTTTTTAGTTGTCATTTAAGAGACCAATTAAACAATTAATCGAGCGAACTTTCAATCACTCGGCCACTTATTTCACTAAGTATACATAGTAAAGTAATTGTTTAAGTAATTGTCAAGAATCTGAACTAAAATGTCATGGTTGAATTCATATCTATCATTACGGCTTTCTAGAACTTTATAAATAACATGTGACATTGCGAATAGTTAAATTCGTCAGTAATAGATGCTTTACAAAATTTAAAACGCTTATCTTCTATCATTTATAACAAAGCGTCAATATTAAGAACATAATTCCGTAAATGCATTTTAAATTGATTATAATACTTCACAGGTTGCTAATGAGCTTACCATGAAGATACCACAAATCCTTGGTGTCGGGTACAGGTTAGACACACTGGTGGTAACTTTGGATGCATCCGTCATGAACGATGAAAAAACAATGGATAAGATAAAGTCAGACACAAGAAAAGTGTTTGACACGAGGAATATAAAAGAAGAAAGTATAAACTTTATATTTAGCACGCGAGATATGAACAGATTTACAAGCGATGTGAGGACTGGAGGCTTCATTCGTGCGGTCGGGAAGGGAACACTTGGTGGCTTCGTATGGAAAGGGAATCCACCACATAAGGAATGCTGTCTGATATCGGCGAATCATGTTTTGCAAGACAAAGAAAAGAGCGATGTATACCTTATTTCTTCTAACTCAACAGAAAGAATGATCGCTAAAACACTGCCACCTAGAATGGACGTCGAATATTTAAAGCCCCTGGATATCGCAGCCGCTAAATTGCGCATTCAACCAACTGAAGAACCCAGCCTATTGGACTCGACTGGCCAAAGGGCAAATAGCAGGGTGTATGATTATCAAAACCAAGACCAGGTGGAGTTGTTAAATGGTTTAAAGGTTCACTTATGGGGAGCGAAGACCCGATTGGGCAAAGGTAAAATAACAATGCCTTTATACTATCGAAGTGCCACTTCAAATATCCAAACATTAATTGGACTCGAGGACCTTGATTCTGATGAAGCATCTGATGCTGAAGAAAGCAGTCGAGTACTCGCTACTGAGGGTGACAGTGGTTCGCTTGTGTGTTCCAACACTCCAAGAGGAATTTACATCGATGCGATAGGAATGTTAATCGGAAAACAGCATGAGTCTGATGCCCAAACCCCTTCGCTAATGACATCAGCTAGCGTAACAAAGAATGTAGATACTTCAGGCAACGGAATAAACAAAGTAACAGAGCTTTATGCAAGAGTGACATTAGCTGGCAACAACGCCAGCAAAGGTGATGCTGCTACCCAAAATCAAAGTGTAGTTTCTGCCTCATCTTATGGATCCAGCAGAAATCTGTATTTGGCCTTTGATCTTCAAGCAGGGCTTCGTCACATGAATGACAAATACAGAGATGATTTTCAATTGTGTAAAAGTGTGAACAACCCTTAGGTATATTCTGCGAAACAAACACAATTTATACTGAATTGATTCGGTGTTTTTGACCGGAAATTATATACGTATGTTTTTGTGTGACTTGACACACGTGATTTATTTCGAAGTTCTTTCCAGACAGTAAATCACAGACATTTGTTTTAAAACGTTGCAGGTGATGCCATAAAAAGCTTACTCTCCCATGTGTTATATACAATCCGGTACGGGTTTTTCTCTAGAAAAATATGCCGTTGATTTTTTTGAAACGCGGTTATAGCCTCACCCGTTATACGTGTAACCGGTTTCTGCTTCGTTGTGTTGTGTATTCCCAAATCAAATTGTAAGACAATATATGTGTATTTATAATTTTGAATCGAATGAGTTAATTTTCCTTAAAAAGCATTTTTCGAAGAGTCTAAGCGTTTAAAAATTAAATGATGCAGAGCTAGTTCGTATAAAAGGTTGTTTTTTTTTTAATTGTAATTGTACATAGTTTTACGGCATATATTAACGATGCTACTGAATTAGATATTTTATATAAAACTGTTTATGATGTGCATAAACCTCGAACAATTGTTTAATTATAGTAGCGCACCATGTTAGTCGCATTACTTGTTTGATTTGCTGACAAGTACAATAGCGATCAGATGTATGACTGTATAACAAACTCAATTGCTTAACCCATGTAAATTGTTTGCATAAAATGTCAATGTCGTTTCGTGGAGCGGCAATTCCATATGCCGTACATGTGAACACTTTTAGGTTTATCTTATTCAATAAATGTAATTGTTATTTGATTCATTTTTTGTATTCCATTCTTCATTGATAGCGGTTTTTCGATGAACAGTTTTCGATCTCGATATTGTATCAGTTTTGAAAGAAGTTTTACAATTGTCCCGGTTTGCATATGCATAATATTTCATGACATGTGTACAACTATTTATCGATGTTTATTTGATTTCGATTTAAACAAGTTAAATTCTAGTTAAACCTTTTGTAAATATCGATCGTATAAATATGTGATTTGTAACATGCGTCTTAAATACTAACAGGGTTAGTCCTGTGATATTGGTCTTGTCTGTTCAATGTTGTAAATATTTTTAAAGAACAACAAAGATTGTAGTTGTAGCTTTGGTTAAAAGTAAGTCGGCCAATTTGACTGTCGTTTCACTGGTAAACATTATGAAAACATATATATAATATTGTTGTGGAATTGGTGTATGCCGTTGCCGAGTTACCATGTAGGATAATTTATAAGCCGTTTCTGGCTAAATACATATGAGTAAAGGATTGTACCAGATTAGCCTGTGCAGTCCGCAGGGAATCAGGGACGACACTTTCCGCCTGGACTGGAATTTCGTTAAGAAGAAAAAATTTTAAACTAAAAATTGCTCAAAACGGTATGTGTCGTCCCTGATGAGCCTGTCCGGACTGAACTTCACAAGCTAAAATGGGACGATAATTTAAGCACATGACGTAAGCCCGGTTATCCCAGAGCCCGGCCCATTTACATGAACTGACCAATTGCGACCCTTTGTAGCCAAAACAAGCCGGCATACATATGTGTCTTGTTCTGAGAAAACTGGGCTTAATGCATGTGCGTATAGTGTCGTCCCAGATTAGCCTGTGCAGTCCGCACAGGCTAATCAGGGACGACACTTTCCGCTTAAACTAGATTTTCGGTAAAAAGGGACTTCCTTTTAACGGAAAATACCATTTAAGCGGAAAGTGTCGTCCCTGATTAGCCTGAGCGGACTGCATAGGCTAATCTGGGACTACACTTTACGCACATGCATTATGACCAGCTTTCACAGAACAAGACACATATGCTTAAAAATTTGCATTCCTCTTGATATATTCTTTGAACAAATGTTTGCCTAAATTAAATTGATAAGTCAATAACGAATGCTTCTGATGTACGTTCAACCGACGCAGTCGGAATTTGTGTTGAATTGAACACTGTTTATGCAGTTTTACTAATTGTCTTAGATACAAGTTGTTTTTGTATGTTTATGTTTATGCTACTGTGCTCTTTAAAATTTATTTTGTTGTGAATTAGTTGTATTGTTCTTATTATTTTCATCAAATGGACAAATGGCTTCGACTAAATCAACTAACGTTTTTCACGACCTAATTTGTATTTATCACATATTGAACTGCATAATGACATTGGGATATCAGAGCCGTTAAATATAATGATGTCTGCTTATGTAATTTTATTTGTGTCCAAATTGAGGATGTATGGATAAATTTTAACAAATACGATTTGATTTTGAAAACAAGGTAGAAAACACAATACTAAGATATATTTGCAAGCAATATCTAAATGACTGTTGGACAGCCTAATTGTTGCAGGTATTGTTATCACATTGTTATCTAATAACCTGTGTATGATCTACATTTTTAAATTAGATAATGTGTCCAAATTAAATGTTCTGAACACTAACTTAAATACTTACTTGAACAGTTCAAGTATGTTGTTTGTAATTAATAAGTGAGTTAGTTTGAACATGATAGGTCTAGCTCTATAGTAAGTTTTAAAAATAATGTAGTTTCTAATTTGGAGGAATTAAGAACACTTCAACAACAAATTCATCTTCTAATTAATTTTCTTCACATAAATACCAGACTACACATATGATAAATGAGTACGTATTAAGATATTAAGGCCCTCACTTTTCGAACTAGTCAAATTTATCATAATTTAATGCAATCAAACCATCTTTCAATATGGATCGCATTATAATATTGATATGCCCCATTATTCTTTATATGCATACATTTTTAATTACAATAAACATCACAGTTAATTTCGACAATAAGGTCACCTACAGTTTTGTTTTGCATTAGGATGAACGCTTTTGATCATAAAAATGTTTATTTCTCGCCATAGCAACACTTGTCTCGCGTTTATTATATTTTCTTTTAATCGCGGTTTAAGGTTCGAGTCCTTATCCTATAAAGTTAATATATGTAATTTCTTTTATGAAGCAATGTCCGTGGTTTGGTTCTACACGGAATGCCATTGTTTACACATATGCTGAATTCGTCTGTGTGCATATTTTTGGTAGACCGTGTAAACTCGGTCGACCCAGTCGACCAACGCAATCGTTCTATGAGCTATAAATAGTCTGTGTAGTTCCAGAGCGGGAGGGCTGGACTTTCAAAAAGCTGGAATACACGCTCGTCGAATTTATTCCTTCTACGTATGTAAACGGGTAAGTTTAACTTTAAGTAACATCAGTCTGTCTTTTTTGGAGATCATTTTAAACCGTAAAATAGTTTTTTAAAGGGTTCGGTGCCGACTTCCCTCACGACGGATTTCGCGAGTTTAAATCAAAAGCGCTTTTACAACGTGAATAACGACGACACAAGTGTTACTGTGGCTTTTGTGCTTGGATATTTGCCGTTCAACAAGTTATTGTATGTGACATATCTATGACATACATTATTTAAAAAAGAAGTCGTTGACAACTTGTTAATGTCGAATCGCTAAAATTATATAGTAAAATAACATAAACAATAATCGTTTGTACAATTGTGTGTACATGTATTGTTCGATCGTACACATTATTTAAAACTAAGCATATATATATATATATATATATATATATATATATATATATATAATTAAAGAAATAAACACAAGCGGGGAGACTTTAAACTGCAAACATTCGCATGGTGATTGATGTGAATATAAAGTTTCAGCACACAAGCAGTTGAAGTTTAAAAGGTAATGACATACACATCCGGGTTGCTTATTTTGGCATACAGGCCATAAATTCCCGAAAGAAAAGGCAACATACACAGGAGCGCAAATCTTGAGTGTAAAGTTTAAACGTTGAAGTCACAATAATGTTCGAGTTACATGCGACACGATTGATGCACGATGTTTTTCTTGCACTAGGCAATGGCTACGCTTATGTCGGGAACAAACTGGTCTTAAATGCACAGATGCGCCAGTTGACACGCAGGCTAATATTTATGATACGTTTCATCACTCTAGCAGCAGAGCTTTTCAACTTTTGCGCGATAGAATATAAAAAAAAAATTCTTTAACAACCATAAAACCGGATACTTGTTTTTCGAAAAATGCAGAAATGTGTTAGTTTAAATAAATGCTGGTTAATTTAAGGTTTCAAAACTCGAGCGGAACTAATTTTCGAGTTAACACCGGTATAAACAAGTTAATTAGTTGAATTGATATCCCCCGCCAATATACTTCTGGACACAAAAGTTGTCTGGACGGATGGACGATGCCAACGTGCATCATTCTGTTATCCATATATATATATATATATATATATATATATATATATATATACTCATACCAAGTTTCAATGAAATCTGTCAAAGCACTTCCAAGATATGGCTCCGGACAAAAAAAACAGTTTTTCAAGATACAAAGGGCCATAACTCCGTTATTATCCAATGGTGTACAATGCCATTTAGCGTGCATCATCCTCTTAACCATATATATACTCATACCAAGTTCCAATGCAATCCGCCAAAGCACTTTCAAGATATGGCTCCGGACACAAAAAATCATTTTTTCAAGATACAAAGGGCCATAACTCCATTATTAACGGAAGGTGTACAATGCCATTTGGCGTGCATCATCCTCTTATCCATATATATATATACTCATACCAAGTTTCAATTAAATCGGCAAAAGCACTTCCAAGATATGGCTCCGGACACAAAAGTGCCGGACGGACAGAAGGTCGGAAAGACGGAAAGATAGACGGAAGGACGGACAATATCCCTCCGCCTTTGGCGGGGGATAAAAAGCGGAGGGCAAATTATGATTGCTGTGGGAAGGGGGCATGAATAAAAACTAATTCTTCATTGAAACTACTTGGTTTTAAATAACATGTAATATCAATATTATATGAATGTCCGTTGGATCGCCTTTAACAGAGGTGCAAATCATTTGGCATTTGTCTTAATTATTTAATGACTTAGTTACACAATAGCAAAAATAGTTTACTGAAATCCATGTGTGAACGAGCTGTGAAAAGAGTGCATTCTCAATTTAGAAATCACTCGTTTTAAACTCAGATGAATAGACACTGGGTATACAATGTACTGTGCGGTAGTAAATGGGTACACGACTTGAACTAAACATGTAATAAAATAAGCATGACAAATTATAGGCGCTAGCTGTACTGATTTACAATCGTTGGCTGACGTGTGACATTATGTGTAATTGATAAGAATGGTGAGCAGATTGCATGGAGTGCATGTAAGGGATTAGAGTTTTCTTACACTTGGTAAGCGTTTTGTTTTATCTAAAACACGTTCTTTTTAAAAGAATGTAAGAATCGTTGTAAGCTAAAATTAACTCTTTTGTATTATGTTATCATTGTTTTATAACATGTTTCATGTTTATGTTTTCTCTCAAGTATTTGACAATACAGGGGATTAGTGCATTCCGGATTCAGAATGGGTTTACCATCCTGTAAGGCTCAAATGTATGACTTAAACATATTAATTTGACAAATGTAAGTATATAAATCGTATTTGGAAACAGTATTTCCATACATGTACGAAAAACAACATGTTTACTGAATTTAATTGGATAAGATGTAATTTACCATTTTCAAAAAGGAAAACCTCTCGTGGTCCTTATATTAAATGACCACACACTACTTTACTTCAATTTTGCTAATGTTTGACATTTATTTTGCAAAGCCTTTTTACATCATGTTGCTTTTTACTTGGAATTTAATATCTTCATTCTAAAAATTAATGCGTAAATTGAAAGCTAAACATAAAATGTTTGAATAATCGTATTGTGTGGTTGTGAAAGAATCAGTTTATTTATCAAAATAATTATTTTAGATAGATACTAGAAATTATATTTATATCGTGTTCCCTACTAGGACATCATAGTCGGGTAAAATATATGCCTTATTTGCGTAAACCGTGTTTCGGTGAAGCCTTTGAGAGCCGCTGGTATTGGTATACCAAAATGAGCACCGCATAGACGCTACAATACGACACGGTTTTTAACGCTTTTTATGTTTGTTAAACTTTACTTTTAAACCAGCCAAGGTACTTATGAGCTGTTAATAAATATGTTAGCCTGTGCATTTCCATTTTTCATTTTGTATCGTTGGTACTCGACATTCCATAAAAAAAAAAACAGAAACCGATAATTTAAAGTATAGTGATGACTCCTCGTCATTCATCTGAGCTTTTCGTAGTTACGTGTCGACTTTTTGGGTTGGTTTACCATCCTTCCTTCTGTCTGTTGGACGTTTTATGTAGTGCACAATTTTAATGGAGTTATTACTCGTGTAATGTGTATTTTTTGTTAGACTAATAAACTTTGATACATCAAAACTATATTTTGCTATTGACGTAGATGCATGTTATGATATGTGATCCAATCAAGCAATAGGCCTAGCTATGTCAACGTTTTTCAATGATGTTATTGTGTAGTATGTTGACTAGAACATGAGGAGTTAGTTTCTTAAATCCTTTTCTGACATTACTTAATGACAAAGTCATCATTACTTTTAAATTCTCATTGTAATTAATTAAGTAACGTTTTTAAACGCATATGTTTCCTCTTCATAGACACTGTCAGGATTTATTTACAAATTATTTACAAAAAGCTTCTCATTAACAATTTTTAGAAATTCAGTATTTTAACATTCAGAATTATGTGTACAACCATGAACAAATTTAACATTCAGAATCAAAGATTGGTACACATGTTCATCATCCATAGAATCATACTTGGTTTCCCAAGTAGTTAATTTTGAGTGGGCAGTGACATTATATGTTGTATGTATAGGGTGTAGTTAATATGCGAGGTAACCCATTTATGTAGGTGTATTACACCTACATAAATGGGTTACCTCGCACTGAGTATTCATAAAACATTACCTATTCAAATATTAAATTAAATATGTTACACAAATCTTGCTATAGCTCTACGGTACTGCGCACATTACAGACATGTATTGTTTTCAGTAAATACATCACGATACCGTTAATAATAAAAAGTAACTTCGAAAGTGATTTTCAATAGATTGAATTATTTGTAAACGTAAGCTTAAGTTAAGAAAAACATTTCGAATTCTTCGTGTCGTTTAAACATCCTAAAAACTGAATTTAAAGGTATCTTTTCACGCTTTGGTAAATTGACAAAATTGAAAAAAGTTGTTTCAGATTCGTAAGTTTTCGTTTTAGTTATGATATTTGTGAGGAAACAGTAATACTGAAAATTAACCATGCTCTAATATAGCCATTATATGCATCTTTTGACGATTTTAAAACCTAAAAATTATAAAGCGTTGCAACGCGAAACGATTGAATAATTTGGAGAGTTCTGTTTTTGTCGTTAAATTTTGTGAAACTACGAAGATTGCTTATATAAGGTATAAAATACGTCAAGAATGTGTACACGGCGGAATAGCTCAGTAGGCTAATGCGTTTTTACTTCAGGACTCTGGCAGGACTCCAGGGGTCACTGGTTCGAAACCTGCTCCGGGCAATGTTCTTTTCCTTTTTTTATTTTTTTTCTTGATTTTTTACTGGAGCTTTTACGATCCAATGTTTACATTTATCAATATAAAGCATTTAATGAATAAGTTAAAAAAATGCCAAAATCTGTGAAAAGGCCCCTTTAAGCAGCATAATAAAGAACTATTTTTCGGCCAAAGAAATAAAGGAGACCGACATTGATTGTAAAGATCTCCGTCGTTATCGTTCACGAAATCACAGTGTATAAACCAATTGTTTCATTCCAGGATATTGCGATGTGATTGCCATGGCGTAACGGCAATATTTACATACCGCTGTTAATTTTGATACGAATCAATGGATTAATACTGCAAAAGAGTAAGTAAACTCTGTACTTTAGATGACGTAGAGAATTAAGTTTCCCTTGAGAACGTATAAATCCGCTTCGAAGAAGTTGTTGTTTATGAAAACATTGAAAATCACCGAAGAAAACTGGAAAACACATGTTGCACTATGCCAAAATATCCTTTTTTGTCTAAAGTCTGTTTCGAAACATACATTTGTCTGTTTGTAATATATTGCAATTGAAGTCAAATAACTTATAATCTATCGGCATATTAAATATACTAAGATATTGATTAAAATACACAAGATGGTTTTTAAAATGACTGTATCATATATTGCAGTGATGCTGTATCATTGATTGCGATTACATTATATGCATTTTGTATCAATTATTGCGATAAATCTATGCCGATTTTGCAGGTTTTGTATCATTTATTGTGATTAACAATAATTGATTAAGGCTTGTTTATTGTCTGTTTAGGCACAATGGAAGAATTCCACTGCATTTACTGTGATTTTTCAACAAGCGTATTCGGAAACACAATTAATCACTGCACATCAAAATATGAAAAAAGAAACCTGGAAATAAAAATATCAAAATACTGTGCTACAAACAAAACAATAATTATCGTATTCCAAAGACTTTTAAATCTTACCAAAAGAGTTAAAATCTTCAAGTATTATTCCAAATAATTCAACAGAAACAATACGAATTTCAAAATGTGAACAAGACTCACCACTGAAACTTTGGTTGGCTGATGGGGGACATGTTTTTACGCAGGTCAAGTGGTATTTCAGCAGATACGGGTTGGCGTGCAATTAACCGTAGCAAAACTACCGTCCAAGCCAAAAACAAGCCACTGACTCGTCCGCCATTTTTCTGTAAAATATCAATAATTTAGTTCTTTAATAATGTTTTCCAAGAAATGCAGAGAGTTAATATAAATTACCAAAATAATAATTACTTTCACTCCCATCATGATGATGATCCTCATCGTTATCTTCAGTGAAGTTGGAATCATCATTAGCAACAGCAACACCACCAGCAGCAGCATAAACTGTTTGAACTGGCAATGGGGGGAAATGCATTTCAGATTAAACATTTTGAACACAAACAGCTTCTCGCCGATTTTTCAATCTAATGTGTTGAGTTACATGGTGAATTAGATAGAACTTATATATGCATTCAGAAATAGCGCAATTATACAATACAGTCTTAGGAGAGAACAACTTTAAATAGAAGTGTAATGTAATAAACGTATCCAGTAAATCAAATAATTTAGGCAAGTATGGAAAAACATAAAGATCTAAAAATGTTTAGGTTAAATTTTCTTTGAAACAACTTCTACATAGCGTGTTGCTTTAAATATTTACTTGACCTTTTGTTTAATTTAGTAAATTGTTGATAGAGCGGCCTATTAACTTATGTTGTTCTAATTGTTTACTTTTCGTCTGAGCATATTATATTAAAATTAACATTTAATAAAGATAAATAGGATTTATTCATTATATGTTTTACAAACCCAAATCACACTTGAGGAGATCACGTTCTTTTAGTTGAAAAATCTTAAATTGTTGTGTTGTGTGTTGCTATTACATAATGTCGTGTACATTTACTGCAGGTATGCATTAAGTGACTAATATCAATATATGGTGACGACATAAGCACATATCTCATCACTCAGGATATATCAATATACAAATATAGCTAAGCCTAAGTATCATAAAACAGCCGAGTGTTTCAAACGAGGTCAATGTGGAATCCTATTGTTAACGATGTGTAACAAAGTGTTAAATGTAACTTTCCTGGACTTTGTTTTATATAATGATTCATATAATAAACTTGAATTGATAAGTAAAAATAGATTAAATATACAATAAAAGAACAACGGAAACGAAAGTGTTTGCATTACTTGAACACTTCTAGTCTGTTGAATGTATTTTAAGAGGAATACTTATGATTAAAACTTCAAAGCCAACGAGATTTCATTGTGTTATATAAATATATATCTTTAAATTAAATGCCGAACAGTTATATGTTGTGTTTGTAAAATGTGGAACCATTTTTAATGTAAGTGACTTTCAATTTATCATTTCTTACGTCACGTTCATTCTTTTCAGCCTGTGCGTTTTTTGTATATATGTGTGTGTGTGTGTGTACATTAAACTATATGATACATCAGTTTTGGTTTGCATTCACTATAATTTACATATGTTTAATAGATACTTCACTTCTTTATATTATATCACTGACACTGTAAATCGAAAGGTTTTAATTAAAATTTTCAAAGTTTTGAGAATTTGTCTTTGTATACATGTAATTCCTAGTTGTTTGACCGCATGCGTTATTTCACACTGACAACATATTTTACTTATACGGGACTGTTTATTCCGGAGACTTATATGGCTATGGTTGATTTGGGTCTCCGGCTAAGCACACTTCTTACGTTCGTTTCTTTAAGAAGAAATAATAGCCATCATGTGGTGCCAATATTTCCAATCGGAAAAGCAAGTACAATACTCGTATACGGTGTATGTTTACGGTGCCATGAAGACGATTCAGGGTGAAATGCACTAATAAACAACACATACCTTGTTTGTTTAACCTACACACTGATACAATATCATAGTAAATATAAGCATATCTATTGACATACAAGTATTTCTTTCTCGCCTCGCCTTTGTATTCAAAACTTTCAGAAGTGTACCAACTCATATGGCAGGGTGGTTTTTTTTTGGCCCAATTTTATAGCCGAAATTCGACTTTGTTCCCAATCCCCAAAAGTATTTTTTTTCCCCAAAATGTGGAAAAAAATTCGTAATTTCCAAAAAAAAAAATATAAATGATTTTTTTTAGAAAGAAGTGTCTAATGCGTATTTTATCTCAATTTTCATTCAATTACATCTAACAAAGTATTATATGATTTTTTTCTTTTAATTTGAATGATTATAAAGAGTTATATCAAATTTATTATTTCCCTAATCAGTGGACTTTTCATGTAAAAAAAAGGCTAATATATTTATTTTCCCAATTTCATGAAAATGCCGATAAAATTCCCAATTCCAAAGCCATGGGCTATCTTCCCAAAAAGTGGAATAAAAACCCTGGATGGTACCATGTTGATCAGCGTCATTGTGTGTTTTTTTTGCCACGGTTAAGTGACAAATAAAACAGTTATTTAATTCTATGAATGCAGTTACATTCTGATTGTAACATTCACTTGAAGACAATTTTGAAGGCTTGTGTTCAATTCTGTCTCGTATGTGTTCAAGTTACCCGCATAATTGTATCTGAGCAGATCAATTTTAACAACTGTGTAAATTGAAATCACTAGAATGATAAAGTAATTTGTATACTTTAAAGAATTGGATTATGTGTGCATTTAGAAAATTTGACCCATTCGATTGGCATTCAATTCTGTATTAATTAACGCACCTTAATCTCTAGGCAAAAAGTGAGTTTATACAGCTACACTTCATTAATCTCTAGGCAAAAAGTGAGTTTATACAGCGACACTTCATTAATCTCTAGGCAAAAAGTGAGTTTATACAGCGACACTTCATTAATCTCTAGGCAAAAAGTGAGTTTATACAGCTACACTTCATTAATCTCTAGGCAAAAAGTGAGTTTATACAGCGACACTTCATTAATCTCTAGGCAAAAAGTGAGTTTATACAGCGACACTTCATTAATCTCTAGGCAAAAAGTGAGTTTATACAGCGACACTTCATTAATCTCTAGGCAAAAAGTGAGTTTATACAGCGACACTTCATTAATCTCTAGGCAAAAAGTGAGTTTATACAGCGACACTTCATTAATCTCTAGGCAAAAAGTGAGTTTATACAGCTACACTTCAAACGATTATCAAATTGGCTTAACAAATAATTATATATTTTATTTACGTTTATGGCAGTCTTGGTTAAAATTATCTTGTTGTTGAGTTGTTGCATGTTTTTATCAGTATTAGTTTGCAGTTTATGTTAACCTACTTGCACACAGTTGTATATCATGGTATGTAACACCTAACAATTCATTCAGTGATATCGCATGCACTATGATCAGTTTACATTTTACACATGTTTATCTTGACTGTTAACACCATGAGCGAGCTCGGGCTTTAAACGTTTACCTCCAGCGAGTACCTCACTAACATACTGAATGTATTTAGCCTCTCAACCTCAACGGAGTTGCGAACTTCCTTGCATTTTGCACACAGCTCTGCATTATCGACCTAATCGTCACAGCAAGTCACGTGATTTGAGCTGAATTGTCCGCCGGTTAGCTTAACCTGTTATCCTGAAACCAAAGACATATACATATATAATAGTATTTTATAGGTGTTTGTACAAACGGAAACTACGATATATTCGTGTTATATGTTCAGTGTGTGTGTGTGTGTATTTTAATGAACGTTTAAACTGCCTAGTGTAAGTTTACGTTAATAAATCTAGTGATATGGTTTACATATTAATGATTTCTATATTTACTTTGAAAGGATTGCCTATGAAGTTACTCAACCGGTAATAATCAGCTACGATCAATAACCGGAGTACTAATTTTCATGTGAAGTTACAACAAAAGGTAAAAGGTAAATATCTTTATTATACAGACTATATTAATATATCGACACACAACTTTGAAATGTTACATTATGATGGTGGTTCTATTAATAGCTCTTGTTGATTAATTTACTATGTCTTAGTTAGATGTGTTTTGGACTCGGTGTTTACATTGATCAAGTTAATTTTTCAGTATGGTAGTCAAATATTATACGTTTGCTCTCCACAATGGTTTACGGAGCTGAATAATGATGTTAACTTTCTGCATTCTTTGTTATGCATGACCTAATTACATTTTTAAGTGTTACACAAAACGTCTTCGACGTTAAAAGTTTGCTGACAACATCAATAAACTTCTATTATTGTAAGTTTGATTAAATTAATCTCAACGCATACAACTAATCGCATACAACTAATTGTTTGCCTGTGTTCGATTCATAATCAGACCAATTCTTAATTTAATCAACACATAAACACGATATTAATAGAAACAGACACAGTTGGTATTATACATAATAACAGAAGGCTGCATGATATATTACAAAACGATCAGGCAGTAACCTTGAATTTTGTTTATCATACCACTCACCGCCTTTAAACTTGTAATCTTACAAATAATAAACTTTATTTTTATAACCGGTATAGACAATAAATATGTGTACCTTCCTCAAAACATTCACTGATGTAACACTTTCCTGTTGACGTGATAAAAAATATATCAGCCAGCTTTATATCAGGCAGATACCAATATAGTGGTATGATGAAAACATTTAACTAACGGTGTCTTAAAATCTGTGCGTTCACTTTACAATACGAGGTCAAACCTAATAAAACTCAACCTTAAAAATACAAATTAGATTTATGATATATTTGAATCTTAGCTGAAAACTTGTATTTCAGTAAAAATGGCCGAAAGATTACGCCGATACAAGCTGAGTCCGCATCTGTATCCGCGTTTCCAGTATGCAGTAACAGAGGTCGAACGTGCGCACCGGAAGTTTGATAAGTTAACAAAACAATGTGGTATCACGGATAACCAAAGACTGCCACCATTTGGATATGTTTATGTGAACATTCTAGAAACTGAAGGACATCCATTGATAGAAGAGGAACATCTCACTCCAAACAAAATAGACGAGAATCTTGATTTCGACACCGTCAGCCATGCCAAGGCTAAGGACATGTTTGATGAAGCACCTAATAATAGAAAATATCCCACCGTTTATGTAACGAGGTTCAGCGGGGACAATTATTTGCCGGACTACTTTGGGAATTTGACAATCTTGATAAATAATGACCATAACCACGTTGGTAGCACGTTTTCTAAGTACGATGATATATACATTTGTGTTTCAAATCATGCAAACTTTGCCAAAGACATCAGCAATATGTTGGAGCGCTACGTCTTTGCCCATATACGTTACAAAACCGAGCTGCTGGATCGCATCACAAGTGCAGAAATGCACACAGATTACACACACGATCTTGGTCGTGCTTTGGAAAATACCCAAATCAAGCAATTACCTTCAGGTCCAGTGGCATCGTTCGGAAAACTAACACTACACAGGGTAGTGTCTACTCCAGAAGCACGTGAGTAAATGTCTAAATATTGTCTCCATCGACATTGTCTTTATAAGTAAACATTTATATCTAAAAAAAAATGGAAAACTAAATAACGAAATTATATTTAAACGTGCTCCATAATCAAACAACCTATAGAGAACTTAAAACAGTGGAGTTATAATTAATGTCAGGATCTCTCGATTAAGAATCAAATGATTAAACTAACCTTTAGACAAAAACAACACAAACAAGAATTTTGAACATATTTTCAAATGAAGTAAAACCAACATGTCTAGTTTTTTATTCCATTTTTTACCAGTACAAAAACTAGTCGAAGCGAGTCTGGATAGTGGTGTAGATATAAAGATGCATGTCGAAACCGCTGTTAAGATGAAACCAAAGCTAATGCAAGCCGTTGCTGAAATTCGAACCATGTTCAAGCGCAGCAGGGTACCACAAGACGAACATCCAAAACTCCGTGACCGTCAGCAACATTTCGATGAGGAGGTTTGCTTATTTCATATATAAATGTATTATCATGATTACATACAGTCATAACAATATCGTTTTAACAAGCTAGCTTTTAATTACTAGTATGTACTAAATATGTGTGTGGAACATTAACATGGTTATAAGAACATTTACAACGTCAACAGTAAACAGAGTCATATATGCCGATCGATTAAAATATTATTTATTTTTTATATTTCACAAATTTACTAAAATGTTTGGTTTTGTTCCTGTTATAGGTTGCAAATGAACTTTTCAAAGAAGTCCCTGAAGTCCTTGGAGTTGGATACAGGCTAGACACACTTATAGTAAATTTGAATTCTTCAATCCAAGACGATAAGGCCTCTATTAACAATATCCAGTCCAAAATTGTGAAGTTCCTTCAATCTCGGAACAAACAAATACTTGACATCACTTTTCGTTTTTGTAAAAGCGAAATGAGGGAATATGCACATGGCGATCAGACAGTTGGAGATTGCATTACAACAGGATCTAAACGTGGAACACTTGGCGGCTTTGCCTGGAAAGGGACGTCTGAAGATGAGAAATGTTGTCTTATATCGGCCAAGCATGTTTTAGATGACGAGGAGGAGAAGAATGTTTTACGAGTATCAACGAACGGCGACAAAATAATCGCTCAGACTTTGCGCCGAAGAGATGATCTTGAATACTTGTTGCCGGTCGATATTGCAGCTGCGCGACTTATGGCCGAGTCAATAACGGTACCTAGTCTTTTAGATTCGACCGGCGCTGAAAAACCATGCAGAGTGTATGATTATCAAAACCCAGAGCAATTAGAATCCTTGAATGGACTTATTGTTCACCTATGGGCGGTGAATTCTAAACCTGGTAAGGGCAAAATAACTACGCCGAAATATTTTCGACGCCTTGGTGCAAAGATTCAAAACATAATTGGAATTGAGAATCCCGACTCGGATGATGAGGAGAGGGATGGAGCCTCTGTTGGTACAAGACTGGCTACCTATGGAGACAGTGGTTCGCTTGTCTGTGCAGACACGCCAGATGGCGACTTTATACATGCGATAGGAATGTTAATGGGAGAGGAATCGGCAGATGAAAACACAAAAATGTACGTGTCGTGTGACCTGCAGTCTGGGATTGAACACATGGCAGACAAATACCAAGATACGTTCAGGTTGTGTAACAGTATTTTATAACAATAGAAAGTCAATGTTTTGTATTTCAAACAATTTTAGTTTGGTGTGTGTTACTACTTAGTTGGTAATACAATTTTATTGATCGCAATGTAAATACAATTAAGTGTACTGGTAAAATTATTGTTTGCTTCAAATTACTTTTTGCATATTCCGTAATTAACGCAAATGAAATTAAAATTATTTAGCGTAGGACATACAAATAGGCTATGTACAAATCAGTTTGTAAGAGATTTCTTTTCTTCCATTCTACTTTATGTTGATAGAACTATGCATAATAATTGCCATATATGGAAATTATATCATACGCAGGCATTTAATATAACATTCACTTAGGTGACAGCTTAAAACTCAAATATAGGGAGATCACATTTAGGGAACAGGAGTATGTACAAGAACCGTTCATCTTGCTCTCATATCTTTTTATGAAACCTCTTTTGTTTATTGTTTTGCATAAATGTTGTCATGTGCATATCTTGAACACTGAAAAAGGTATCAACTTGAAACCTCAAAGGTAGATAAATCTAATTAACGTTTGGTAAGTACACAGATATCATACATTTTGCTCACGTGTGTTTAAAGTTGTTGCTATTTGCCATTTGTGTTATTAGATTTTGTCCGGAGTAAATCGTGAAAACAAACAGAGGTACCAACTTGAAACTGTATAGGTAGATAGATCTCATTGGTATGTACAGTGCACATGAACAAAAACTTTGGCTTCCATATATTTACAGTTATTGCCCTAAGCATATGCATGTATTGAAGTTTTGTCCGGGGCATATCTTGAAAACAATAAGAGGTTTTAAACTTAAAACTTAATCAAAGTATATCTCATTGAGTGGATGTGAAGTAAACAGTAGCCATAACTGTCGCTTCAATATTTTAATAGTAATTGTTATTGGGTAGTTTTCATGCATACATTTTGTCGAGAAAATTTATTTTGGAAAGTATAATAGGTATAAAATTCAAGCTTTATTTATAGCTTCATCTCAATAAGGGGATTGCAGTGCAAATTTACCATAATTCCTGATTTTATGAGTTTTTGTCCATTGAGAACTCGTGTTGAAAAGTTGTCCAATGCATATCTTGACTATGAGGTATCAAGATGAAACATGTAGAAAACTTGCTTTGTAATAAACCCGTTTTGATACTGAACTGCTGAGAGGAAGGTATTCTAGTTCTAGTTATCATTTTTATACCCATACTTTATTGAGATTACAAGTATCGTACTAGTGGACACGACATTAAACGTTGTATATAAATTTGGTCATGATTTTTTTTATGTTGTTTGCCAGTTAAACATTTCCATCGCTTTTCGTATGACATTTTTAATGTGCCATATATTTAAATGTTTCGTTTGGTGATCTCTTGATTTCTGTTCGTGTATTCGTGAATTGTACATTATTTCACATGCAATACATATAATTTACTTCATATGGAGTACATATTTCATTAATTGTGACATGATTTACGAAGATCTTGTTATCAGTATTTTAGCAAAGAAATACAAATGTCAACATTAAACTCTTTTTATGATATCATAAGTTAAATTATAAAATAATGAAGTTAAAATGCAGAACCTCAAAGCATATAATGCGTGTTCCGTACTGATGGAAGATTATTCTATTTCATTTCATTTTCAATTTTACACACGTGATATTGTTTGTGCATACAATTTACATATATTTGGAATAAGTGCCAAAAGAGTGCACACAACGCATTCTAAAATGTTTATAGAAGAATGAATTTTGATATAACGTGCACTTTAAATTAACATGTTTGCGTGCACGTTAAGTTAGTTTGTGTTGAACAATATTCATCTTGTTGTGGTTATATCAGTTTAAGTATTATTTTGATTATGTAAGGTAACATTGTGAATATATCATGCCTATGTATCATGTTTCAACCTATTTTATATGACAATCCTTTATCGGGTCAGAGATATTCTGGTTAAAGTTTTAGGTTTCTGGGTCCATTGAAAGAAAACCCCACGTTAATTGCCCAATCTTTATGGAACTTAGTCACATGATTTGAACTAATGTTTTTTTTTCTTTTAGATAACGGTCATGAGGAATCCAAAAATGGATTACTAGGTGTTCTATAAAAAAAACTTGTTTACACTCTATATAGGCGACATTTATTACCAAATGATCATGAAACTTGCTGCGAACATGCTTTGAACTTACATCTCAACCGAGTTTGAAACTGGGTCACGTTGAAATATAAGCTAGATCCTAAGTCAAATTTAAGAGAAAGACTGTTAAAACTCTTGATGTAACATTTATTGCAAAATCTTCGCGAAACTTTGTCATAACATTTTGTCCCATAATATCTCTTACGAGATCGTTACTGGGGCACTTGGTGTCAACATTTAGGTGCCTTGTCCGAATTTCAGAAAACGATTGTGAAAACTATTCAACCCATATGTATTACCCACTATTCATGAAACTTGGTATGCTCATGTTTTTGTTGTTGTTGTTGTTTTACCATTGATTTAGAAATGAGTCCAGTCAGTTGTAAAAAAAGCTATAATTGAATACTTTAGAATCACACGTGTAACCCAATTATCATGAAACTTGCTAAGAATATTTTACAAAAAGCGTTGATTATGGTAAAATATCTGATAGCTGTACGCGACTATTTAGTAAGTGGTGCGTTATTAATTTTTGTTGAATGTATGTACTGAAAATTAAGTCAGTGCCTAAAGACCATAATTAGATCCATTTTATTTATAACAATTCTTCATATAGAATATTATTTGAAACGGTTCTTAACGTGAATAAAATATGTTCTGTTCTTAATATTCCCCTAACCCTGTTCCCTTTTTAGCACCCTGTAACTTTTTTCGTAAAAGGTGTTTCCCTAATTGCTACCGTTTATCATTTATTACGAGTATTACTTGGTTAACATGCGATTTGTATGAGCTTACTTGATATAGAATATACAAGTATATCAGTCAACATTTGCATCACTATACCTATATAATATTCATGCACATGTCTACAAACATAACGAAATTTAATCATCTCAATAAAGAAGCATATAATACTGGCATAATTATATGCGTTTTAGTTATTTTTAAATAGAATGTGTTTTAAAGCACAATGCTGCTTTACCAAAGCAGGTCTGGTTTTCATTGTAAGTTCATCAAAACACTAATTAAGTCTATAAAGACTATAAAGGTTCTTTTTCAAAGATATGCAGATCTCAGGCGGTAACTACCTTTAGACGCATGAACACCTTCATCAATTGTGCACCGATGTTTTTCATGAACATGAACTTGTTTAACGTAGAAAGTACTTTGATATCGCCTGTCTAATATTTGGCAGCTTAGCGAGACCATTTTCATATCGGTTGCAGACATGTGCAACGAGATCAATCACACCCTGACGTATGTATATATATATATATATATATATATATATATATATATATATATATATATATATATATATATATATATATATATATATATATATATATATATATATATATATATATATATATTATATATATATAACAGTAAATGGGCCGTGCTCTGTAAAAAAGGGGTTTAATGCATGTTCGTAAAGTGTCGTCCCTGATTAGCCTGTGTGGTCCGCTGTATGATATTTTTCGTTTAAAAAAGTCTCTTCTTAGCAAAAATGAAGTTTAGTCGGAAAGTGTTAAGCCTGTCAGGACTGCGCCGGCTAATCTGGGACGACTTATTACGCACATACATTAAACCTACTTTTCACAGTGCGTGACCCGAATATATTAAATCCATGTGTCAATACAATATCAAACAGGTGTCGTTGTGTGATGGTTTTAGGTTGTTTGTAAAGTAATTTATAATTTAAAAAGTTTGTTTATGAATAATTCAGCGTTTTGGGGCCTCATATGAGAGTCACAGTGACTTAACGTGAAGTGTTGTTATTTTCTAATGTTTGGGCTGAAGAAGTACAAAACATTGGTAGAATAATGTAACTGAAGAGGCTAATTCGCATTGTTTACTTGATCAGTGTACTATCACATACCACACACGTAAATTTACACAAACTTAACCCATTTATGCCCAATGGACTCTCCCATCCTTCTAAATTGGATCAATTTATTTCCAAAATTAGGGATGTCTAGTAAATTTATTTCTATGTTTAGAATATTTCTTACAGAAATTCCTTTAAGCTAACAGCGCAGAGCCTGATAAGATCATGCGGCGTCTCATCTGGGTCTACGCTGTTTGCCAAGGCTTTTTTTCTAGACGCTAGTCATGAATGGGTTAAGAAACACATATTCCCTTTAAACAGATAAACTTTACTGTGCTTGATAGGCATAAAATAAAAAGTTTATTTGTTGCCACTCACCCGACCGACCATAATTTTAGCGCTGACTCTAATTTGTGTGTGTATTCCAGATTATAAGTTAAGATTTCCTGCTACATTGTATAATTATTGAAATCGAATTGAATTGAACTCGCAAAGGTAACTTTAACATATTACGATATGACGTAAAGAGATTTGGAAGATGTCTGTCATTCAAAAATACTTAACAAAAAGGGAAATAACCTAATACTATTTAACGAAAATAAAGGAATAAATGATGTGCTAATCGACCTACCATACTAATTGGAGAGGTGAGTGGAAACAAACAAAATATTTTGGCCTTAAATGCGTATAACAATAGTTTTCATTTCACTGTGCTAAAAAGCCTGATACTATTCAAAGTGACGCTTTCAATCAGAAAAAGAATTGTGGGATTGAACTAGTATATAATATAACCTATTCATAATTTTATTTATAATACTCCAGTTCATAGACTTTTTAAACATACATATTTTAAAGACCAAAAATCAACAAAATCATCATCAAGTTTCTGTACAAAATGCATTTCATGCAAAGCAAATGCTATTAAGTGAACACAACCGCGTTATTAATTATTTCATTACAACTGATGCTCTTTCCAATTGTTTTATTTATGACAGTTTACTTTTTTTTTGAACGGGCAAGATCGTCGACGAGTAGGTCACGGCACAGTAAAGTCAGGCAGTGCTGTATCCCATTTAAAATCTGAAGTTAGATACTGCTTTACACATTACACGGTGTGAACTGTTTTAGCATCAATGTAATGATTTGACATTAGAATGATGCGTTCATTACAATATAATCATAGCCCCCGCGCGAAACCACACGTTTTACACATGGTGTGTTTCTCAACGTTCGTTACCATTATTATTTGTGAGCAATTTTGCAAATCAGTATGGATCAGTATGGGCTTAGGTACGGCAGAAACCGTTACCCGTGATTGCCTGTGTGGATAACTCAAGTAAACTTTAGCAGACGATAATGCTAAAAGCGTCTGCTTTAATCACCGCATCTACCTGTTCTCACTGGTACAGTACATATCAATCTCTTGCACGACGGTTACATTACATTCACCTCTGTGTTGGGCTCAGAACGGACTATTGTTATGAAAGCGTCTCATTTATGTCATGATTATTCCAAGCGTTCATCATTGAGGTTACAGAATACTAAACAATCTCTTGCACGACGGTTAAATTGCATTCACTGCATTAAAGAAAACCATCTCATACCATGATATCTTATATCAGTCTTAATTCATTATTATAAAATTGATATGGTTTTTTATGTTAAGAAACCAACATACACACACACGTCGAAGCAATTCCTAACGTCACTCAAAAAAAATATGTTCAATTGTTTACATTTGTGAAGTGCGTGGAATGATTCCATCTGCGTAAATGGGCAATAAATTAGTTCCAAAGAGTTGCATTTAAACTCGCAAGTTTTTGCACGATTTATCGTACATTTAAAAGTCATATTTCTTAATTTTATGCATGCGATCTTAAATATCCAATCAAATATACGTTGAATGCGTTTGTTCGGTTTTATCTATTTTATAGACAAAATGGAGGGCTGAGCCTTTCGCAGAGTTGTATGTGAGAGCAAAAAACGACAACTCTGCGTGGAGATTGAGTACATATGTGTATTAAACAACTTGTAGCAAGACAACGTTGGCCAGTCTAGTGTTTATCATTGAAGTACATATTGGCTGCTTTTAGGGAAAACGGGGCTTGAAAGCCGGATCTCACTTGCTTGATTTTGCGGTGGTAAAATATTAACCTACATTAACTAGTAGGCTGGGTTTATCTGCCAGTTGTTTGCTGCTAACATTAGAGTGTTTATAAATAGAAACACGTATTTGAGCAGACAGCTGTTGAAACTGTATTTACATGTAAACTTGATTTGAGTCATTCGCTAGCTACTGGCTGAGAGAAGTTCATAACCTTTCAAGTGGGCAGTGCTTAGCATTTACAGGGAAATTTGAATTTCAAGCAGACAACAAAAATCTTGTTCTGTAGGTCAATAACTAAATAACTTTCAACCACAAAATTATACATACATATTGTTTGTATACTAAAGTATATGTATGCCAAATTTCATTGGAAAATATTAAATACAAACTTAAATATTATGAAAATAATCATTTTTGTTTTCTTCTGTTAACACATCAGTGTACAACTGAAAAGTAGACATTTTGTGAGTGTGTGGCCCCTTTTATACTGCTTCTCTGGTGATAAATGCATGTCAAATAAGATTAGCCTGTGTACACTGATTAGCTGTATCAATGATTTGAAAAAAAACACACATCTCGACCTGTGTTTTAAGACACACTCTTTATAAATTTGAATGGGTTGTGATCATTTCAAACTTGCGATATAAAAAGCTATAACGTAATTTTGAAAACTGAGTTGCGTCTAAGATTATACAACAGCGAACAAATTCAGTGCCTTCAGCGCTTTGATGTTTGGTATGTTATGAATCTCGTTGTACATCTTGTATGTGCTGACGCGAACGAGCTTATTGTAGTGTTGCTTAATACGAACGAATCGTGAAAGAACGTGCACGTTTGATGGGGGTCTTAACAAGTGGTACACATACTGTACCAGAATGAAACCGTGTAGTTAAAACCTATTTATTTATGCTCGATCGCATAGAAAGCCTAAGGCCGTTTCCTGGGAGTAGAACCAGTACTTGGTGTCTATGGGGGAGATCCAAAGAACGCACCCACCGTGGGGATCGAACACAAGACCTCCCGATAACTAAGCGGACACCATATCCACTACGCCTTGGCGACCTTAATGAAACCGTTTTGCCCTGTATGATGGGTACGGATGACCCATGTTCATCTAGTTTAGATCAGCCGCCCACATTACCCATGTCGCAACCAAGAAACTTTTAAAACACTGTAAACACGTGCGTTATCTTTTATGCCGAATTTGAATGTAATCAACAGCCGATAACGAAATATGACTCATATCAGGAAACAAAGTACTTCCGTTCAACGCATGTGATATTACATCTTTTATACGCCTTAAAGTAATGTAATATTACAATGTTTGCGCGTGTATAGCGAAACACACATTTAGCCAGAAAAAAATATGTTGTTTTTCTTTTTTTTGGCCATGATGGTGATGTAGAATATACAGTACTTAAACATGAAAGGAATAAATAAAAACTTACATATATAAAGAAGCAAAATACAGCTCATTGTAAAATTCGTTCTGGATAGTAATATGCATCAAGAAGATATTGGTCTGGCGCGTATCTGGGGATTACTTATATGCGTACGCATATGGGTTAGGATGGGGAGTCGGGGGGTCGGGGCATGCATACCGTGATTATTGTGTTTGTTTCTAGATCGTCTGTGGTGGCTTCAGATGACCTTTCTTCCTCAATATAATGCTGTACTAGGATTTTTAAATGTTAAAGACCCCTATGTTACAGAAAATAAAATAACTCGTTAAACAATTAAAATAACTATTCAATCATTACACACTTTAAAAATGAAAGGTAATTGAGGGCAGTATAAAGCCTTATATGTTCTTTATGTACTCATTGCAAGTCAAATATACCGATGAGGAGCAAATGATAAACAACTTAACAGTTTACGAGCTACTCTCGGGTTAATGTGGTCTTCTGATGTTTTTCCTAAGCCATGATATATAGTTTGTTCTGAGAAAATTGGGCTTTATGCATGTGCGTAAAGTGTCGTCCCAGATTAGCCTGTGCAGTCCGCACAGGCTAATCAGGGACGACTCTTTCCGCGTTTATGGTATTTTTAGTTTCAAGGAAGTCCCTCCTTACCGAAAATCAAGTTTAGGCGGAAAGTGTCGTCCCTGATAAGCCTGTGCGGACTGCACAGGCTAATCTGGGACGACACTTTACGCACATGCATTATGCCCAGTTTTCTCAGAACAAGACACATATATAGTTTGTTCGCGGTGAATGAACAGTGTTCTAAAGAACAGCTACTCAAACACAAGCGCTAATTTTCTGTTTTCGTGCGCTGCAAGTGTCAAAACGAGTTCGGTGAGTGGCTCCTTTTATCTTGATATTTAAAGGCCTTAACTAGAAATCTTGCACTATTTTTCTTGATTTTAATAACAGATGGTAGAGACCTCTTCTTATATGATATCAATAAATAGGCTTACACGACTCAGATTTAATTGCAGATGTGTTCTTGAAAAAGTCAAATAATTGAGACACAAATGTAAATGTACACATTTTTATACATCCAGCTTCGCACTTGCAGACGATGTTATTAAGAATGATAAGATTACATATAGATCACTGTATTCGATGGTATACTATTCACAATATAATATAAAAATATATTTATGACAATCGAGTATTGAATTGTATACAAGAGAATGTTATTCTATACATTAAATAAAATGACAAAATAAATAGAATAGAATTATCTCGTTAAAGGGATAGAAACTTACTCTTTACTGTTCGTTGTCCGCTCGGGTTATACTTTGGTTTGTAATTTATGCGTCTGAATTGAATTATTTCAATGGCAAAGGCAAATATATATTATAATATTTTCACAGTATTGCACGATTAATTGCAATAAATAAGTGTCCAGCTTTAAAAAAGCTAGTTGCTCGGCCGAACTACCAACTTTTGAAATTGATTTGCGCGGGCAATATATCGCCTAAGCACGTTTAAGGACAACCAATAATTTCTTTCCACGTCGGTATATTTAATTATTCATTGGTATAAATATATCAAATGTGATCATAAAATACAAAAATAAATCTCAATAAAAAAGGAATTTTAAAAAGTTATTGTCACTTTTAAAGCTCCACAGTTTATACGAAGAGACATTTTTACTATACTGAAAAACGAACTTATGCATGATATTCTTACAAGTAAAATTACTCTCCATTCTATGAAAATTGATCAAATATTTGTTCGCTTTATTATAATCATCAATAGGAAAAATATTGGAAACGCGTTAGTTTTTGTTTCTTAAGGTCCCGGATGCGAACCCAAGGCATATCAATGTTTCCTTTATAACTAATTATAAAATTCTCATTTCTGCAGTGAAATAACAGCAGTGAAAATAAACATTCTGAATTTCGGAACTACTTTTTCTATTTTTAGATTATCATATCAAGATTAACTTCAAGATATATATATATATTTTTATCATCACGATTTATTTTATGCTTTTTTCACCGTTTATTTACATTGCAAAGAGTTTAACCGGAGAATTTCGCTGATATAATGACGTCATTTTGTGTATTGTAATGTATTGAGGCACGCCACAGGAGAAAGGGTAACTTGTTATCGAAAGGGAAACAGCTGTTAATTATTTTCTTGAAGTGAAAATATATTTTCTATGATCACTCGTGAAATAACAAACGATCTTACTTTGACATAAACAAAGAGCCTCTACGTTTTATATATTTTCGCGTGATGTTACAATTATTGAAACTTGCGTGACTTAACAGCGGACATTGTAGCCCCTGACCAGACTGTGCGAGTACGCAGACTGGTTTGGCGGAACGCTGGCAGCATTTTTGCATAAGACCTTTAATCGCATGACGCGATTAATATCACATAGCTTACCGCTCAAATATTTAGATATAAAGCTTTTTCGTAAGTATGCAAACTTGCACATAACAAGAAGGAATAAATACATGTCTAAATTCGAAACAGTGTTCAAAATGGGTTGTTTGAAATTTTTATCTTTTTTTAACAAACGAATGTGACTCTGACACGGTGAAACATTACCCTCGTGACTCGTTTGAGGACATTTATCATTGAAAGTGACAGACAGTACTAATGTGATGTTAACTAAAATTACTCTGGCATCAACATACATTACTTTTCAATAACATGAAACATATTCGTTGCAATGAACAATGTTTTCAGGAGCGACTGACATGACGTGGATGGTATAAACAGAAATGACTCGCGTATCAAATATTATTCTAAAAGAATGGTTATGAAATATTTGTATGAAAACACATATCGCATGATGGTAAGCTTGATTTATATCCCAGTGATCGCTGATTACTCATCAAGTATGACTCGAATGGGAAACCATCGATTTATATCTATTTACGTTTATATTACCTGTTGTCAATGTTCAGTTGTTGTGAAATGAATTTGTTATTTTCCTGCTGAAAGGCTTTGAATGACAAAACATGAAATTCAATATGCATGTCGAGATTACGTGAAAAAGTTCTGCCATGTAAATAAACGAGCGTATTGACAGTTGTCACATGTCGATTTGCATGTACATACATAAACGAAACTTAACAGTTTCTTCGAGTGTTAACTGTTGATATTTATACCTACATACATGTTTAACGCTGTTCAGTTGGGTTAAACGGTCTCAGTCTTATTTTAATAGTCGCAGTAGGTTTATAACTGTAATACTAGCATTTAGGCAAACATGTATATACTATGGAACAAGACAATTTGCACACACAAACATGTTCGATTTTCAACAAACAGCTTCAATTGGATCACATTTTATTTTAAAACTTTTTTAAACAAATATTATGTGGAATGAAATAAGAAAAAGAGACCTTTTAAACATTAAATATCAATTGATGAAAATGACATTTTTTCATTATTAATAAAAACAAAAAGATGTTAAACAGCATCGCAATGTGTAAGAAGTTTTTCTCCTTGAAGGCTGGATAATCATTTAGGTGCAACGAAATAATCAATGGCACTTGTGCACAGTATCGCAACATGATAATTGAAAAACATGTTAAAGATTCCAGAGAAAATGTATACAATATCTAAGTCTAAACAATCGACCTATCACTCCTTTAAAAGAGAAATGTTTAAAATACTATTTCATTTAAGAAAATGATTTGAAATAAGTAAAAATAATAAAACGTGTGTAACGCTTTCATCGACATTGTGTTATTTGCAAATTCATTCAAAAGCCTGTGTGGCGCTGTGGGTATGTATTAGCTATGGCATCCAGAGGTACCTTGGTGTGGCGCTGTGGGTATGTATTAGCTATGGCATCCAGAGGTACCTTGGTGTGGCGCTGTGGGTATGTATTAGCTATGGCATCCAGAGGTACCTTGGTGTGGCGCTGTGGGTATGTATTAGCTATGGCATCCAGAGGTACCTTGGTGTGGCGCTGTGGGTATGTATTAGCTATGGCATCCAGAGGTACCTTGGTGTGGCGCTGTGGGTATGTATTAGCTATGGCATCCAGAGGTACCTTGTTGTGGCGCTGTGGGTATGTATTAGCTATGGCATCCAGAGGTACCTTGGTGTGGCGCTGTGGGTATGTATTAGCTATGGCATCCAGAGGTACCTTGTTCATATCTCGTGAAAGGCAATATTTTCTATTCGATTTTCTTTCTTGCTACTTTAAATTCTTGAAGACTATTCGAAAGTAGTTTGAAAGTAAATCTTGTTGTTGGCATTTATCAAAAATACGAAAATCTGTGACAACTCTCTTCGAATTGTCTGGGCTTAAATGATTACATCTGGAACACGACAAGATATGTGACAGCCATTGAAAGCAAACAGTTTTGAAAGCCACACATGAACGGGATCAAGTTTTATGGTTATTCAATTCTTAATAGGTTAACTTCATAATGTTTATATCGATCATAAAAATGGGAAACAACTCAGGAAACAATTGATATTCTGTGTTTGTAATTAATTCCCTTCTTCGAAACACATTACTGTGTTGTAAATTGTATGTGAGCAGCGTCATGCAAAAACGGACCTAATGCCATATGCGGCCAGTGTAGTTACACAGTCAAACACGGTTTCGTGGTGTCATAGCTCCTGACAAGACTGAGCGAATACACAAAACCTATTTTCGTATTTTACTGGCGTCACGCATCGCTTTGTGTGGTCATTCTGTGTATGCTTATAAAGGATCGTCGTTTTACGCCTTCAACGAAGCTGACAAAAGAACGAAAGGATGCTGAAAAACGACCTGCATATAAATTATTCTTAACCCTTATAAAACAGACGTGTGCAACTTAAACACACACAATTTCTTCATTGAGAACACATATTCAAATTATCTTATCTTAACAGTCGTCCGGTCGCGATATACTTACAGATTTCCTTAACAAATTCAACGTGAAAGCAATATCTTTGACAAAACATAAACGCAATATTTTGCGCTTAGTACAAGCATAGCTATACCTTTTCTTAAAAAGCATTCCGAGTTGAATTGATTTAAACAATACAAAGATATGCCATGCGCTACGTACAAAAGAACTCCACACGAGTCACAGCCCACTCTTTTGCATCCATATATTTACCGGCCACTCTAGTCGATGAAGGTATAACCGCAAACTGTCAATGTATATTGTAGACTCCAATCTAAAGAAAAAAGGAAACATAGTGAATTTCTGGTAACAAAAAGGTTATTCCTTCCACATGTACACGCAAATATTAAAAAATAAAATCATAAAAAGTACCCCTACAGAGAATTGTGTCTTCATAAAAAATGGTGTTCATGTTTTTAAAAGAGAGTAAAGCATTTGAAAACTTAAAGATTTTATAAAACTGTAACGTACAGGTGTCTTAGATCTACACATTCCAAAACATACGGAAAACTGCTCAGTGTCACGGGAAGAGGACAACGACAACGAGCGAGGCATGGTATAGGGGTGATAACCCTTGGTAATGGTTAGGGTTAGGATTAAGGTTAGGGGTCGGATAAGGGTTAAGGTTAACACTAACCCAAACCCGACCCCTACCCCTACCCCTTACCCTAACCCTTTAACCCACCCATGCGCATTACAATACCGTGCCTCGCTCGTTGTCCCTGTCCTCTTCCCAATTACACACTATCCCTATTAATTGAATGATTACCCTTGAATATTAGAATTTATAATTTACTTTGTATTCACTTATATTGCAACTATCATGATAAGTTTTGAAATGCGTATCAAAGAAAATGTAGTGAAATTGTGTATAGTATGAACAGACAGCTCGGTATTTAGAGAAATTTGCTTAATTTCTGCTAAATCTTAGAAAATTTCCGAAGTATTTGATTTTTTATATGTTGATGTATCATTGTGACGGAATCAACGCTCATAATTACAAAATTCCATCAAATGAACATGCATTACACCCATTAAGTATTATTATTCAATATTTCTAAAAAAATAATTTGAAACAAAAAAACATTACTTACTTCCCTTATACTATTATTATTAATTTGAGTGTTTTGATATTCTATTTGTTGATGTATCATACAAAGGGAATTAACTCTTACAATTTACAACTTTCAATCAACTAAACTTGCATTAATTCCCTTACACTATTTGTTATTCGTGTCTTGCGAAAATTGGTCTTATGCCATATAGGCAATTGTAGCATATGGTTTAAGACTCAACATCGCTCATTCATAATCGGTAATTGGATATTTTGAAAAATAACACAGGTGAATCAACTTGTTCAGTTGTACCACTAAGAAACGCGGACCACTTAACTTATACTATTGAATTAATCAATACTGTAATTGGATATTTTGCCTTTGCAATAAAAACAACGCAATCAAAAACACCATCTCGCGTGAGTTGGTGCAATAACCGATCTTAAAACGGTGGATCTCGTAAAAACTCGCGATATTTGAACGCCAGTGTTTGTTCAAATATTCATCAGAAGACCTCAATCGATGGTTAAAGTCAAAAGTTATAAGACGAAATTAATCACGAACGTTTTCCCCTGCCTTTCCTTACAATCGCTTACATCTGAATAATTTAATATTCGTGGACATTCTATTTAACACAATTCGTTGTAAAAAAGTTAATGATATGATTTCCTTTGAAGCAGATTGGCATCGGCGTAAACCGCAGAAGTAAATAGCATAACTGTAAAGTACGTCTAATTGAGATTGATTCTCGTGATTCTAATCGAAATCTGGAACCATGATTGCTTTGTTGTTCAATACTGTATTTTTTCTACCATTTGATTGCTGTCTCTGAGTGCAACCTTGTTAATGATGTACTTAATTATGAGCGCACTAAACATATATCCCAAATAATAACGTATATATATATATATATTCTACTCTACAGAATCATAAATGTTTTTTTGTCTTCATAATTTCGGTTGACGAAGATATCAGTGTCATAATTAATGATCTATTGATTAATTACTTACATACGGTTGTTTGTATGTTTTTTTCTTGCATTACACGGTACATAATGCTTGCCATAATGCTTGCCACCTCGCTCTGTGAAAAATGGACTCAATTCTTGTGCATACAGTTTCAGCCGAGCCGGTACAGTCCTCACATGCCAATAAGGGACGACACTTTCCGCCTTAACTATATTTTCGCTATGAAGAAACTTTATACAAAAAATATCATTCAAGCGGAAAGTCTCGTCCCCGATAAGCATGTACGGACAACACATGCTTATTTGGGACGACATTTTACGCACAATTCTTTAAGCCACGTTTTCCTATAGTGGGGCCCATACAAAGTTCATGAAGAGTTAGTGTGGGTCGATAGGTGTACGCCACCAAACCAAATGACGAGAATTCAGTGTAAAGCATCGATGAAATCGGTTCTTACATATACTGTTATAATATTACCATGTTTTTCTTTGTAACTCAACATTGATAATCTATTTTCAAACTAGTCTATTGGCTGTGAAGGACTCGAACTCATGACTGCCAGAACACGAGCACGATACTCTACCAACTGAGCTTATAAGGCGGGCTGGTTCTTACCCAAGCTGACAATGTGGCATGACACGCGTATTCTTAATTTTGGAGCTGCTTAATTGGAGTTATTTATGTGTGCAAGTGTATCAACTAGAAGCTCTGTTTAACAATAACGGCAGAAAAATACTAATGAAACACCTTTGAACAGCTATCGCGCTATCAATAAGCTAGAAGGCCCAGAGCTATTGAAGTCTTATTCGGGCTACGATATAAATTAATAATTTATTTAGACGGGCAATTTGATTTGTTTTTATTTGTTTCTATAACAGCAAAGTGATTTGAGCTAAACATTTTGCATTGAAGACTTCCTTTTAAGAACGCCAGCACAATATTATCAAGCTCCCATTGATGCCGTTAGTGCTTACTACCTTTGTAAATAGTGCTCAGTTACAAATTATACATAGATAAATAGCCGTCACCCATGAAAGTAGCGAACCTGTGACCCCTTCATTTATAGTGGTGCTGATATCTTCATGTAAATAAAATGTATTTATGTTATAACCACGACTAAGTAGCTTGTTCCCACGACTTAATAGTTCGTGGTAACGAGTTAATAATTTGCAGTTCGAGCATATAAGTGGTGGGAACGGATGAGTAACACGTATGGGAACGTCATAGCTAGCGGTAACTCGTGGAAACGACTTATTAACGCGTGGTAACGACATTAACAACATGTCAAAATACATTGTGTTTAACGCGTGTTTTAACATGGCTGTTAGTAGAGAGGCTTACATTATTTCGGAAGACATATATTTGACCGATTTGCGCTTTAAAATGCTTTTCAACCTATGGGCGTTCTGAGTGATTGATTTTGTTATTACCACGAGTGAGTTATCTCGGTACCTTGAGTTGCTATGTCGTTCTAACCAGAAAGCTACGTCACTAACACGAGTTACTAAGTCGTTTCCAGGAGTTAGCTCTGTCGTAACAGCGGCTTACTGACTCGTTCTCACGACTGATAATATCGTTCAAAAGACTTATTAAGTCGTGTGAATGAGTTACTAATGAGTTACTAAGTGTTTAGGCAGCTGCATTCTCCCGTATTCTATCGAATACTTTTAAGTCGGGCAACAGGGGTAGTGCCAGATAGGGAGACGTACCTCTCCAGAGACGACCTTGGTTCCTTTTAGGGTCCGGTATGTAGCACATAGTACAATACACGTCAGTTTAATGTATAAATGACAAGCGAAAGACGACATATTAGGTTATGTTTGAGTGGGAGATTGAAACTGCCGTCTCTGAGTGCTGGCCAATGAAACATAGCCAACTAATGTGACCATAGACCATCCGATATTTGGTGCTATCACAATATTAAGCCTCTGTCGCCCGAAACGGCCATAAATTGTGCCATGGTGTTATTTACAAACGCAAATTTTAGCGTATCGACGGCGATATTTATTAAAAACAAGTCTTTTTATCGCGAAACTTATTCTGTTAGTAGGTATATAGTGTTATAGAAAAGAGTGTGTATTTTGTATTCTCGAAATCGTTATGTGAATGAAACAAAATTATTCAGTTAACATAACTTACTGCTATATTGCAACACAAACCATTGCTAAACTGAACGAAAAACATCAGCCTGCTACTCAATGACACGCAGAGCTAATATTTCAAAAATAGTTTTGTAAGCAATTTTGATATGTCGTTGTGCATTTGCATTGAAGATTTAAAAGGGAACCGATTAGCACGGACATTTATCAGTGAACTAATAAGAAAGGCGAGATGTGTTAAACGGAAATGCGACTAAAAGTAACAATTTAAATTAGAAGCATTTTTAACATTCACCATTTTAAATGGTTTAGATGTACAAATTAACAATAAAGAAATAGACATTTCAATATTCTATATATTAAGCCATAACAACAATAATGAATTTTGTACAGCTTTCGTAAAGGATATTTATGACTTTACCATAACAAATTTTCGTAGTACATAAACTGATTTTATGTCACACAAAATGCATATTGTAAATATACTAGTTATTATGTATTACAACCAATATCTCATAACATTTGTATTCAATAAACTCCAGTAAGAAAATACTTTTCTGTAGAAAAAAAAACTTCTTCAAATATCTGCGACAGAATGAAATCATACATGTACGTGTTACACGTGTACATAATACATGCGTTTCATACCATGACAGTCCATCGACACAATTACAAACACTTTAATACTCCCTTGTTTTGTTTGAAGGAAGAGAAATTCAAAGTTCACTTATCCGTCTACATATGTGTGTGCGTTAAATTTACTTCTGGCGTTATCCATAATAAGTACTCGTTCCTTAATTCACCATTGGCGAGTGATGTTTCTGATTTATAGAATTCGTTTTGGCGAAAGGAAAAAGTGCCTCTGTTTATGGCGATTCTTCAATCGTTTTTATATTAAATGTCGTACCAGAAGAACACAAGCCCAGTTTATGTGCATAAATATACAAATCAGACATATTTGCATATGATTTATAGTTGATATCAGTTTTAATACAGTTTGATTTTGAATCTTTGAATTTAATATATATACGTCGAACAAAATGACATAAAATGTACATACGTAGTGATTTTTAAAATCTAAAGCTCATGTTTGCACAAAACTTCAACTGCGCAAATGAAGTATACATATGAAAGTGTTTAAAGTCGGAATAAAAATGGGCCATACTCTGTGAAAAGGGGGTTTAATGCATGTGCGTAAAGTTTCGTCCCACTTTCCGCATTTATTGTATTTTTCGTTTAAAGATAGTCTCTTCTTAGCAAAAATCTAGTTTAGGGGGAAGTTGTCGTCCCTGATTAGCCTGTGCGGACTTCACAAGGCTAATATGGGACGACACTTTACGCACATGCATTAACCCCGTTTTCACATAGCACGGCACAATTATATTACAGCACTGTTACGAATAAGTATCCTGTCAAATTTCAGCTACGTATATTATGTAAGTAAACGGATGAAAATATATTCATGAATAAGATATAATGCACTAAGCGGATGAATTTAGAACCGTGTAAAGCGCATTCGTAGGAGGCCAGTGCTATTCATCGATTTGTTTAGTCTAAAGTCTAAATGTGGATTGACAGAGTAAGTTACGTTTTAACAGTACATTTGTTAAATTTCGAAATGCTAGGCCCTTCTACAAAAGCTTGGTTACCGATACACAGCCGTTAATAACGGGCGCCACCTCTTTTTTCTGCTATGCATTAACACCCCCGGAAACCCGATATGCTGTGAAAAGTTGGATGTGCTTGGAAAAGTTGCCGATAAATTTTGCTGAATTTCGGTAGGGTTAGTAAATCCAGTTCTATAATTGTTTAAAGGCATTTTTGAATTAAAATATACTTTGGTATATGCAAAGGAGGTATTTCCATGTATGTTACAAAAATCCTGATTATTATTAATCAGGATTTATTGAAATATGGCTATTTGAAATCGACGATGCAGGGATTTGTCCCATATTTAGCACTTTATTTACAAATTTCTTTAAAGGTATGCCAGTGAAAAAGTTTTTGCACCGACAATTATATCAACCAATGTCCCCGAGTAACATATCCGCCAGGGTTTCTTAAAAAAGAATCGTATTGGTGGAAAAATTCGACTTTACATTCAACATGTTGATGAAAAAATGATATGACCTAGTGCAGCTCGAAAGATGTCAAGATATGACAGGAGTGCAGTTCGTTTATAAACTTAAAAGATCACTATTACAGCTGTTTTATGCGCTTTGCATGCATGTTCCTTGCACTGAAATGTGTCATACTTACTATTTGGTTACTGTTTGAAATAATTGTGGTGTAAATGATACTCTTACGTAGAAACCCACAAGTATATATATCCCCGAAAGAGCGATGTTTTACGGAATGAACCTTATTGTGTCAAGTTGTACAGAAAACCGGACATAAAGAACCCACTACTGTAGCTCGGGTATGTACGGACAGACAGACAGACAGACAGACAGACAGACAGACAGACAGACAGACAGACAGACAGACAGACAGACAGACAGACAGACACTGACAGAGACAGACACAGAGAAAAGAAGCAGAGTGAGAGAGATTCACGACATGTATGCGAGGGCCGTTAGTTAATAATCTACTTTTAGTGGGTTACGCGACTTGAAAACAAACTGTATGTCGTACTTAATATTTAATACGATAAATACCTTTTATCCATGACGTGAAACTTTAAATGACTTGTAAAGTAAAACACATACTATGACGTCATTTAATGAGTATAGTGATAAAAGACCGGAGCTATATAATTTAAATTCAATCTTGACGATTTCTCTCAATATGCGTTTTACGCTTAATGGAAAGTACGTCCTAGTTTTAAATATTATAATTTGCTGAAATCTGGCTGAATATATTCCTTCAAGGCTTGGGGCTTCAGCAGATGAGAACTGCGTGTTACCTATGCAAGTACACATAAGAAGGAGGCGTGAATTGGGTTTTGAACATATAAATGTACAGTTTGCATTACCAAAAATATCAAAAGAAACAGACATTGACACACGTGAATTGTCGGGGATGTTTGCAAAGCTGTCAACTTTAAGCCATGTATCATAGATCCAAATTTAGTTTAGATATATGAAAGTCTACCCGTAATTGGAACAATAGGCAGAAAATATAATCGTAAATGTTTAGATTGCCTAACTAACGTATATTTTTACCTGTTTGAATCAATTGCTTTACATTTACAATGATTTTCAAACAATAAAAAAAGATACAAATAAGCTGGAAATTAACTAAGCTTCAGCACGGATATAATAATGAAACCTCAAAGTTAAATGAAAATGATCTAAAATGCATCAGAGTGGGCATAATTCAGCTGTAATAGTGAGCTTTTAAGTTTATAAACGAACTGCACTCCTGTCATATCTGGACATCTTTTAAACTGCACCAGGTCATATCATTTTTACAACAACATGTTGAATGTAAAGTCGAATTTTTCCACCAATACGAATTTTTTTTAAGAAACCCTGGCGGATATAAAACTCGACAAGCTTTTTTTAATGCAACCATCGACACCCAAAACTACGAACACCATTTTTTATGCGATACGCATTGACCGTGTTCCAATAACATTCTTACCAACATCATATTATGAATATTAAACTGATCATAGCTCAAAGGCTGTTCGTGTCATGGTTTAGGGCTAAGTGTTTATTAATTACTATATGGCGCTGGCTCAAGAAACATGTATCGATTAATTCTTACACAGAATTCGTTTAATAGCTTACAGAAGTTTTGTTTATAAGTTCATAAACAACATTTAAGAGTGTGTGTTTTTTTCTTATTGGTAAAAATATAGAATATAATCGTTGTAAAACTACCCTTTAACATGGCAAAACAGCTAATAGTAAGATATAGTTCTCTTCAATTGCCAAAATAATTTTTTCGACTCTGCTCATGTTATTAAGAAAAAAAGGTAATTTGTTTACACTTATCTAGCATCGCTTACAAAAAAATGTAGGTCGGTCGGTCGATTTAAGTGTTTTCTGTTAACAATTTGTACGACCCTCATTGTTATATTGAGAATATGAAATGACACGCTGACATCAACTCTATCTATTTAATACAGTATTTTAGTTTGTATCGTTATTCTTAATATAAGATTTAGTCGTACGTGTTGTGGCAGCTATGGTAGAAGTACTTTTTTATTTAAAAATTGTTGATAATGGTGAAATATCGGAGATAAAATATGCAGTGGCAAGCAATGTTGTATTGGGTCTGGAACTTGGTATATTATATTCTGTCCCCACCAACCCCTTGGCTTATAAACGCTCTTCGATATATGTGTTGGAAGATCTAACATGGTGGACGAAGACCAGTATAGGAACATATTTCAGAAATAAAAGCAATGACAATCAAAACACAATCGTTATGAAGAGAGCAGTTGCCCAGGTTCCACCGAGACTTGAAGTCGAATCGTATGATTAAGAGTGCTAACCCTTACACCATGGAACCATTGCACCGTTTAAATATGACAGCTGCCAACGCATTCATAAATACATATTTTTAAATGCACTGAAACAATGACATTTTTTGTATATCCTGGTATATTATGAAATATATTAATTGTATTGTTGATTTATTGCTGATATAAATTATATTTCAGAAGAATGCTCATTTTACATGGTCATGTACAAAACGTGCTTTTTTCATAATATTTTAAACGTATGTACACGTGATGTAACGAATACTAAATACAACCTTAATAAGCGAGATATGACTATTTATTTGTATACGTCCCTCTTATACAATTTTACAATCATCTGTGTTAGTATGTAGGTTTTCCAAATTGTATTTGTTGTACAGTGTTTGATAAGCACAATAAAATAGGCAGGTATGTTTTTTTATGCTTTAAAGTTTAATTTGTAAACTCCGCTTCTGTCTTATAAGACATTTTTCATTATAACAGCAAGTGAACATAACTTATGTTTCAAGACGTTGTGCATGTTAAAACAAATATCTGTTTAACCCATTTATGCCTAGTGGACTCTCCCATATTTCTAAATTGGATCAATTTATTTCCAAAATTAGGGATGTCTAGTATACTTATTTCTATATTTAAAATATTTTTTACAGAAATTCCTTTTAGCAAACAGCACAGACCCTGATGAGACGCCGCATTATGCGGCGTCTCATCTGGGTCTACGCTGTTTGCCAAGGCATTTTGTCTAGACGCTAGGCATAAATGGGTTGAAAATATTATAAACAAATTATAGAAAACATCAAATAATTAAATAAAGAGTTGTTTGAATGGATATAGTATTTTTGTTACAAGACATATGTATTTTACAATTTTCTGAAAAGAAGATAAATATATTCAAAGTCCCCTGGTGTTTGAACCTAAACTACCGCTGGAAAATTTTAGGATTGCATAGAGATTTAGTTCATTTATTTATTTGTATTCACTTATAAAATATTTTTTTCCCAATGTGTCCATAATCCAAAAAATGATGGCGTTGAATCAGTACGTATACTCGGTTCTCGGTAAGTTCAATTCAGTGAATCGAGTTCTGAGAAAACTGGGCATAATGCTTGTGCGTAAAGTGTCGTCCCACATTAGCCTGTGCAGTCCGCACAGGCTAATCAGGGACGACACTTTACGCTTTTATGACATTTTTCATTTAAATAAAGTCTCTTCTTTGCAAAAATCCAGTTTAGGCGGAAAGTGTCGTCATGATTGGTTTGTGCGGACTGCACAGGCTAATCTGGGACGACACTTTACGCACATGCATTATGCCCAGTTTTCTGAGAACACGACTCCAGTGTGTAACTGTAGAACACATACCGGTTCTTGTCAAGACTTTGAACTTGATAAATGAAGTCCCGACATGTAAATACAATGCTTAGAACATTTTAAGTCAATACATAGTCCCTTTACAGACGATACGTAGAACCATTCTAGACAAACATAGAAGATTTTTGTCCCTTCAAGTGGAAACATTAACGCATAGTAAATACCTCCATAATTGAAAGCTTTTATGTAAGTATAACAATACGATCGTTTTCAGTGTATAATATAAAATATATTAACGAAAAATAAAAAGTTTGTTCCTAACTTCTAGTTTTACGATTTGTGATTTGCCTGATGTCAACACATTGTATTGTCGCAACAAAATAAATATATAACACATTAGTAAACTCTTACAGCAAACGCTTGCAGCTGTTGTTAGAAACAATTTACACAGATTACAAATGAGACGAGTTTCCCCATGCCAATACTTCACACCACAATACAATCGAGCCGCGTTCTGAGGAAACTGGGCATAATACATGTGCGTAAAGTTTCGTCCCAGATTAGCCTATGCAGTCCGCACAGGCGAATCAGGGACGACACTTTCCGGTTTTATGGAATTTTTCGTTAAATGAAGTCTCTTCTTAGCAAAAATCCAATTTATGCGAAAAGTGTCCCTGATTAGCCTGTGCGGACTGCACATGCTAATCTGGGACGACACTTTTACGCACACACATTATGCCCAGTTTTCTCAGAACAAGACACATACAATCGTCGAACGTCGAATGAATAATTCCTTATGTTGACTAATGACCCATTTAGTATTTCTCTGAAGCTATCCTGATAGCATCAGGATAATACTTATTATTAGCAGCATATGATATATGTACCGTCCGGATCCATGGCAATTACGCCGTCCCATAATTAGCACATATACATCGTAGACAAGGACCAATAGTGTTCCTATCTGGTGTGATAAAGATTGTTGTTTTTTCAGTGAAAACTAGGTTGTATATTGTATTGCCAAATTTGTAAGTATAATAAGGAAATTTATTGTAAAATATATTGTGTAGATTTCGGGAATATTGCTTATTTGATGAAAATGCTGAGGTAGTCATAATGATAACTTATGTGTATAAACTGGACAGAAGGGCAGAATAAAGTCAAATACGATGGCGTATACTGGTGACTATGGTCGCAGTTAGTGATGTGGTTGTGATATTTCTGCAGGTAGTTGGTATGGTCTAATGGTTTGTAAGTAGTTTATACCAGTCCCATAATTATGTTAGTTGCTATTAATTAAGATGTCGTTAACAGTCGTTAAACTGCTGGACTACTGACATCCTCAGTCGAGAGCCACCAGTCACTGAATGTTTCGACTATTTAATCTCGAGACATTCTCATGATGGTGGGTCCGCAGGAGTTGATCAATCGCCTAAGTGTCAGTAGTCGGCTGCCTTCTCCTCTCTTTTCTCCTTAGCCAAAGCCATCTCGATGCTCCCTCCGCTGCATCCCCAAATCTGTTGACTGCTCGCTTTCTGTATCTTCCTATCAGGCCAAGAGCAGTGAAAAGTCTCCAGAGAGACTTTGACGGAAAGCCTCGGACGCCGACCTCCACATGGAATAGCCACGTGTGCCATCCCTTATCCCTGCATTCCCTCTGTAGATCAGCATATTTCGCTGTTCTCCTCTCCATCGCCTCATCACAGCGCGACTCCCAATGAACTGTGAGTTCAACTATCACCAGACACTTGTCCTTTGCCGACCAGATCACCATGTCGGGGCGTTGTGTTGTCTGGACCACACTTGGGAAACCAGCCTTCGTTTCAGGTCAACCACCATCTCCCATGACTGTGCACGATCTAGGATCGATGCTGCTGGCGTCTGCTGCTTGACTGTTCCCCTTCCTTTACAAACTGCATCTTCCCAGTCTTCTCCACAATCCTCTTCTTTCGCCTCTCCCTCTCCACTATGTCTGCCAGTTCTTGAAGGACCTTTTCGTGTCTCCACATGTATCTTCCTTGTGTAAGGGCTGTCTGGCAAGATGATAGTGTATGTTCTAGCGTGCCTATCTTTCCACAAAGTGGGCAGGTTGGGTCGTCAAGTTTTCCCCATATGTGCAGCTTTGCTGGTGAATGTAGCAGGTCCAAGACTGATCTGAGCAAGAAACTAATGCGTAGAGGTTCACTGCGCCAGATATCCGCCCAGGTCATCTTCTTTCATATAGTCTGCCACTTCGTACAAGCACCCTGGCACCCCATTGCCACTGCCCTAATGCCTCGATCTTCTATGTCGGCCAGACGCACCTCTGCCTTGACCATCTCCCTCCTTGTTCCACTGTCCGCCTTCTTCCAGCTCCGCGAGTCCGTAGAGCCAAGACCTTGTGTTCCCACTGCCGTTGTTCCCACAATGTCTTTGTGTCGCAGGCGGCTCTCGGCTTGCGCTATAGCTTGGCTAGCAGACCACTTTCATCCAGTCCTGGTCTAAACACCTGCTCTACGGACCATGTCATCCCTTGAATCCCTCAGCGTCATGACAAGTCTGGCCTTGGCCACCTTGTACTCTTTCACCAACGAACAAAGTGGGAGCTGTAGTTGATTCGATCGTCCGTAGAGCCCAATGTTGCTGAAACTGGTTGGTACGCCAAGCCACTTTCGCAAATGCCTACTTATGGTTCTCTCCAGTCCTTCCACTGCTGTTGTTGCTACATCAAAAAGCATCAGTGGCCACATCAGTCGTGGGAAAAGTCCATTCTGGAATAACCAGGCCTTGAATTTGCCAGGTAGTCCGCTTCTGTCAATCTGCTACAGCCCTTCAGTGAGCTGGTTCTTGATGCGCTTGATGTTGTTCCCATCTTGGAGTGTATAATAGGTAGTTGAGTGATTCTCATGGTAGCGATCGTAATTGTGATTGTAAACAACGTAAGTAGCTAAGTTATTATGGTCGTAGTTTTTAATGTATTTGGTTGAAGTTTTTTATTATGGTCGTAGTTTGTAATGTATTTGGTTGAAGTTTTTATGGTGGTAGTTTTTCTAATGTATGTGGTTGAAGTTATTAGCCTGGTAGTTGTTAATGTATTGTGTAGCGGTTGTTATGGTGGCATTGCGTAATGTATGTGGTTGAAGTTATTATGATGTTGTTTCTAATGTATGTGGTTGAAGTTATTAGCATGGTAGTTGTTGATGTATGGTGAAACGGTGGTTATTGTGGTAGTTTTCAATATATGCGGTTCAAGCTTATTATGGTGGAAGTTATAAATGTACGGGTAATGCTTGTTGTGGTGTTAGTTTGTAATGTATGTGGTTGATTTTTTATGGAAGTAGCTGATGGTTGTGGTAGTGATGGATGTGTGCTAGTTTATAATATATATGGTTGAAGTTATTGTCATGGTAATATATGCAGTACAGAAATTATGGTGGTAGATATTAATATTTGTGGCTGAAGATATTGGGTTGGTAGTTTGTTATATATGTTGCATTACTGGTTATAATGTTATAAAGTATGTGGCTGATAATATGATGGGAGTAGTTGGCAATGTATGTAGTTGAAGTTATTTTGGTATTAATTGGTAATGTAAGTGGTTGAATTTGTAATGGTAGTGTATAATATATGTGGCCTCAGTGTTTATTGTGGTAGTTTTTATGCAGTTTAGATGAATGTATTATGATAGTATTTCGTATTGAATGTGGTTCAAGTTATTATCATGTATTATATATATAGTTGTTAACGTGCATGGCAGTGGTGATTAGGGTAGTAGTTGGAAATGTATGTTGTTGCAGTTATTAAATCGGTAGTTTACTTAATATGAGGTTTAAGTTATTATGTCAGTTGTTTGTATTGTATGTGGTTGTGGTTACCATACATGTAATATGTAATGTATATTGTTGAAGTTTCGTTGGTGGCACTATGAAATGAAAGTGGATTTAGTTATAATGGACGTAGTTTGTCATGTATAGTGTTGATGTTAGTATTGTATTAGTTGGTAATGAATGTTGTTTAATGTATAATGATTTTATTTGGTTATATGTTTTGTTGATGTTATTATGGTGGTAGATGTTAATTTATGTAATTGAAATAATTATAGGGATACTTGATAATGTATATGTTTAAGGCGATTATTGAGGTTATTTGTTTTGTATGTTGTTTATAGGTATTGTGTATATGGTTATAGATTGTATTGTGTTAATTGGTAATGAATGTAGTAGTGGTGATTATGATTGTATTTTGTGATGTCCTTGGTAAAGTAAATTGTTTGAAGGTATTATGTTAGTAATACAGTTTGTAATGTTACTGTTGAAGTTATTTTCTTGGTAGTAGCTTAGCCATAATTAGAGAGCAGGCTAAAGTGTAGTTGCACTTTAATTGAGTCCCATTTCATTGTAGGAAGATCAAACATGGTGGACACAAACCCTTTTTTGAACCGGTTGGTCTAGGCAAATATTTATGAAGACAACATCTGTTCAGGTTAACTGAGATTTGAACTCGGATTGCATGATTCAGAGTCCTGAGTGCTAACCTTTACACCACGGAATCAGGCATGAACGAGCTTTACTATGACTATTATCGTAATTCTTATTGTCGAATTCATTCAGAATAGAAGTGTAATAGAATTTTCAAAAATGTGTTTTTTTAATATTAACTGATTACTCGTATAAAGCTGTGCACTCTGTGATTGTCACATTTCTTGTATAACATCGTTTATAGTCATATTATAGTATTGCCGTTGTATGACTTTTAAAGCTGAATCATGTTTTGCAAAGGTCTTCAAGTAAGTTCATTTAATGTAATAAATAAAGCTTAACGGATTGATATACGCAAATAAATTTTATTTGATCGTCCTCATACCAAGAAACAGTGCAGTGGGTTTTATTGTCATGAAGATGTACCACGAATGATGTGTTGAACAATGGTTTGTGAGGAATCGATATTAGTGCATGCTCACAATGTTTTGGCTCTGAGAAATAAGTTTCGAACACTTTTGTATTTTAAATGTTTATTCTTCTTTTAGCAAAGAACTGCTACATAGTGTAGAAATTTATTATAAAGGGATGTCAAACGTCGTAAGTATGCTGACTTATATTATACATTATTTATGAGAAACGTATTGACATTTTCTACAAAATCCAGTTTAAGGAATGTATTTTAAGACTAAACATTTTCCAGATGAAACTGTAAAAGTGTTTCTTTGAAATGGACCAAATAAATCACAGAAATGTTTGTGTGAAGCTTTTACATAATGTATGCGTTGTCACAATTAAAGACACATTATAAATCTTCTAATATCGTTTCCCGAAAGCGACACCTTGATTATGCAGTTCGAAATTATTTGGCCGCGATTTTGTGACAATACACATGACAAGAGAAATATTAGCAAAAACAAACGTATTGATTGCGCTTGAGTTTTCATTGAAGCAAGATGATATGATTTTGGTTCATTTGTGACAGAATGGTATTTGTTGATCTATTTATAGAATAAAAGGCACTCTTACTTGTCGTAGTCGTCATTACATACAATTCATAAACCTATAAATGCCGTCGGATTGTATCCAAATTAACCCATGTATGCCTGGTGGATGCCTCTCCCATCCTTCTAAATTGGATCAATTTTTTTCCAAAATTAGGGATGTCTAGTATATTTATTTCTATATTGAGAATATTTCTTACAATAATTCCTTTAAGCAAACAGCGCAGACCCTGATGATGCGGCGTCTCATCTGGGTCTACGCTGTTTGCCAAGGCCTTTTTTCTAGACGCTAGGCATAAATGGGTTAAGTATAATTTTCCCGACAGTTCATACTACAATAAAACGCATGAAAATGCTATAAATTCTTAAATAATACACATTCATAAAATGCATCACTAGCAATGCATGCGTTTGTTGTAATAAACAATTTAAACGAATTCAAATAACGTATATTTCCCAAGTGTCAGGTTAATAACTTACATTACATTGATAAAGAAACAATCCCCAAAAGTCGACGGGTTAATTCCTAGTGTCGACTAATGACACAATTATTATTGCCCTGAAACGATCACAATTGCTATGAGACCGTCTGGATCCACTGCAATTACACCGCCCCATAATTAGCAGATATATACTTTTTTGAAGGGATCATTAATGTTTATGTGTCATGTGGTCACAGGGGGAATACAAGATTGCACTATGCTAAAATGAATGGGTGGCCTTTTTGTTCTAAGAGTTATGTAAAATGATGTAGGGTATACTAGTTAGTATTGTTATATTTTGTGTAAATATGCGGTTTTTGGAAATGGAAGGTACAGAGATGGTGGACATGGTGGTAGTACAGATGAGATCGTTAAGGGTTGAGGTAGTGATAGCGTGAGCTCTAATTGGGGGAGCTAATTGAATTAGTTGATAAAGTCGATGGTTGAAGAAGTTATTGTGGTAATAAGTAATATGTGTGGTTGAAGAAATTATGGCGGTAGTTGGTAACGTGTGTAGTTGAAGTGATTATGGTGGTAGTTGGTAATATGTGTGGTTGAAGTGATTATGGCGGTATTTGGTAATGTTTGTGGTTGAAGTGATTATGGTGGTAGTTGGTAATGTTTGTGGTTGAAGTGATTATGGTGGTAGTTGGTAATGTTTGTGGTTGAAGTGATTATGGTGGTAGTTGGTAATGTTTGTGGTTGAAGTGATTATTGTGGTAGTTGGTAATGTTTGTGGTTGAAGTGATTATGGTGGTAGTTGGTAATGTTTGTGGTTGAAGTGATTATGGTGGTAGCTGGTAATGTTTGTGGTTGAAGTGATTTTGGTAGTAGTTGGTAATGCGTGTGGTTGAAGTGATTATGGTGGTAGCTGGTTATGTTTGTGGTTGAAGTGATTTTGGTGGTAGTTGGTAATGCGTGTGATTGAAGTTATTATGGTGGTAGTTTGTTATGTGTGTGGTTGAAGTTATTATGGCGGTAGTTTGTAATGTTGTAATGTACGCGATGAAGTAATTATGGCGGTAATTTGTATTGTGTGTGGTTGAAGTTATTATGGCGGTAGTTTGTAATGTGTGTGGTTGAAGTTATAATGGTGGTAGTTTGTAATGTGTGTGGTTGAAGTAATTTGGCGGTAGTTTGTAATGAGTGTGGTTGAAGTTATTATTGTGGTAGTTTGTAATGTTTGTGGTTTACGTTATTATGGTGGTAGTTTGTAATGTGTGTTGTTAACGTTATTTTGATGGTAGTTTGTAATGTTGTAATGTATGTGGTTGAAGTTATTATGGTGGTAGTTTGTAATGTGTGTGGTTGTAGTTATTATGGCGGTAGTTTGTAATGTATGCAGTTGTGGTGGTTATGGTTGTAGTATCTTATGTATGTTGTTAATTATCTTAACATTGGTTAGTCAAAGTAAGAGAGAAGATTAAAATGTAGTAGTGACATTGTTGTTGGTAGAGTGCTTTCAATTCGTAGTGTTATTCGTCCATGAGATTAAGATTGCACTTTATAATGCATCAGGGTTTTTTCATCCAAAAACTTTTTAATTCAAGTCACACAAATAAGCAGACGCCTATAATATGCGACAAGAATCCCATTTCCTCATTGGAAGATCAAACATGGTGAACACAAGCATGTTTGTGAACCGGTCGTTCTTTGGTTATATTTTTAAAATGCAGATCTTTTCAACAATACATTTTAGAACTTGAAACGATGATATTACGAAGAAAACTTCTCTTTAGGTTCCACCGAGATTTGAACTCGGATCGCCTGATAAAGAGTCCTGAGTGCTAACAGTTACACCATGGAACCGTGAGTGCTAACAGTTACACCATGGAACCGTTCAATTACGCAATCTTCACAATCGAAATTCTCAATTCTTTCTTGTTAACCCTTTGCATGCTGGGAAATTTGTCGTCTGCTAAAATGTCGTCTGCTAAATTTCTAAAATTAGCATTTTCTTCGATTTTTTTTTTCAAAGAATACTATCAGAATAGCAAACAGTTTGGATCCAGATGAGACGCCACGTTCTGTGGCGTCTCATCTGGATCCAAACTGTTTGCAAAGGCCTTCACAACTCGGTTCCCGCATTGTAAGGGTTAATTAATTCAGAATAGAAGGGGAATAAAATATTCAAAAATGTGTTAATTTAAAGATTGATTGATTCCTCGTATAAAACCGTGTTGTCAGTACATATCGAATGTATGATGTAAGTTTGTTTAAAATCGCGGCGTGGTATTGACGTTACATTACATATATAGCTAAAGCAGACAATAATATGTTTTTGCAAGCTACCCACGGACGTTTGCAATATGTAATAAACAACTCTTAGAGAATCGATAAAAGCATATTAATTTTCCATTATACCATGTAACAGTATATACATTGTGTTGTTTTGTCATTTACACTTCTCACGAATAATTTGTTGCACCGAGATTGTGAATTTTTGTTAAAGGTGAATTTTCTTAGTGTTTCCGATCTGGAAAATGGGTTCGAACTTTTGTCTATACAACATTTATTGCATATTTTCAACCAAAGTGCCATCTAGTACACATACCGATACGCAAATTAATGTCATACGTTTGATGGTTTAGACCAAAAAAGGTTTATCAGAGAAACGTACTCACATTTTCTACAATATCCAGTTAAAAGAGATAATGTTTAGAATGAAAATTCCCTAGCTCTAACTGTGTAAATGTTTCTTCGAAATGATTGTCTCTGTTGTAACAAACATTAAACAAATGAACACACCGACAATTTCCCAAGTGCCAGATAAATACCTTACTTCACATCGCGAAAGAAACTCTCTAAACGTCGATGTGTTAATTCCTATTGTCGACAAATGACCTAATTACTATTTTCCTGAAACGAACGTGATTGCTATTAGATAGCTCACATTTAATAGCCTATTTGCTGCTGGACCCAAGGTAATTATAACAGCCCCAAATTAGCACAAATAGACTTATTATAAAGGGGTCATTTATGTGTATGTGAGATATGGCTACACGGGGACGGGGGGGGGGGGGGGGTTAAAGATTGCTAAATGCTAAAATTACATTGGTGGCGTATTTGTAAAGTTAACTAACGTGGAGTTGGTAAGTATTGTTATATTTTGATAAGAATTGTCGTATTTGTAATTGGTAAGTACAAAGATGGTGGAAAGGGTGGTAATACATATAGGTGGTAATGTTAGAGGTGTGGGATGTTTGTTCTTATTGTGGTGCCTGCATTTCCAAGCGGAGGCAAATATAGTGGCATTTTGTTATTAGTATCGAATACGAATATGTACAATTTAATTTTTTGATAAGGCAGTCGTATAGTACACAGTGGCAGTTATATGTATAACTGCCATACTTCAAGAGCACCAGCGTACTTAAAAGAACTCCTGACACCGGTCGCACAGGCATGAGGTCCGCTGACAGACTGGATGGGTGTTATGTAGTCCCGTTCAACAAACGAAAGACATTTTGTGACAGATGTTTCTCTACAATTAGTCCAAAGCTGTGGAACGATTTACCACCGTATATTCGTAAATTTTACAATATCAACATATTTAAAAAGAATCATAAAACATATTATTTTAGTGATTTTAATTCAATGTTTCCGGGACCTCCGCATTACATACTTCGAGTACGAATGCACGATTATGTTCACTACCACATAAACATAATTTTATTCTTTGCATGTTTTAGTCAAATATCAATGTTATTTTTTATAGTATTAATTCATATAAGTTTACTGTTTTTACATTTTGATTTATCAACGAATGATTAATATATTTTTATCATAATCACGTTGTTGTATATGTTTATCTTTGAACTGCTTGATTATTGCGCTTTTTTATTTGTAAAGCGATTGTTATTTTATGCTCTGTACGTGTTTATGATGTTTTTCAATGTGATGTAAAACGCCACTGAATATGCACTTGTGTATAGATATAGGCGTTAAATCAAATAAAACACATTTACATTTAAAAAATTTACATTACCAAGTATGGTTCATTATGGAGAGTCCTGTGTGTTTACCATTACCAAGTATGGTTCATTATGGAGAGTCCTGAGTGTTTGCCATTACCAAGTATGGTTCATTATGGAGAGTCCTGAGTGTTTACCATTACCAAGTATTGTTCATTATGGAGAGTCCTGAGTGTTTGCCATTGCATCAAGAAACAGCTGTTTGACATTTCCTCGCACGAACGTTTTACGTTCTTTACACAATATGTAGAGATAACTTATTCATGATTAAATACTAAGGTTCCACCAAAACTGAATTCGAATCGCAGGATTCGAAGTCATGCGTGATAACCATTACACCAAGAAACCACGCATGAATGGGCTCTTCCTCAACGATTGTTTGATTCTTTCAGGTTAAATCATTTACAGTAGAAGGGGAAAGAATGTTCTTAAATGTTTTGAAGTTTGATTGTTTACTCATTTAAAGGAATGTTTAACATGAATGGCGTATAACATGGCTTATAGCCATATGAAGGTATTGCCGTTACGTGAATTATAAAGCTGAACCATTTACATTTTTTTGGCAAGCTAATGACGTAAGTAATGTAATAAATAAAGCTTAATTAATCGATATTATATATTTATTGTATTTCTTTTTGACCTTGCAGTCAAGGATAACCCATGAAAGTGCAATAACTTATTTCCAATGGGGTCCTTTGGTTTTGCTGAAAAGACAGCAAGCAGAAGAGACAGTACTGGGATACAAGGAAACCGGGTGCAATACCCTAGCTCTTTGCGAATAGATCCCTTGGTTCTTTCACGTGCTCAGTGTATAGCACCGATACACGCGAGAATTACATGGGTTTCACACCAGTACATCTCTAGTTGGGTGGGAAACACTTGAAGCATTTCTGAAATTTCCAGTTCCCAGGCCGGGAATTGAACCGGGGACCTCTGGAATGGGAGACCAGAGTGTTACCACTCGACCACCGCACCACTCAATTTAATTTCGTTAATAGTCCTTCCACTATGTAACAGCACATCAATTACGTTTTACTGTAAATAAAATTTTCCACGAATGATGTGTTGTACAATATTTGAGAGGTATCGTTTTAAGCATGTCCTTCATATTGTATCGGCTCTGCGAAATATGTTTTTGACTTTGGTCTATAAAACATTTATTCAACATTTTCAACAACAAACTGTTACCTGGCAAATACACGAACATTTTATTTGGAGTTTGAACGTTATTAGTATGATGGTTCAGACCTAATTATACACCATAGAAACGTTATTTCTACAAAATCCTTTTTAAAGATTGTATGTTTAGAATGAAAATTATTTTACAGCTGTAACTATGAAAGTGCCTCTTTAACCCATTTATGCCTAGTGGACTCTCCCATCTTTCTAAATTGGATCAATTTATTTCCAAAATTAGGGATGTTAGTATATTTATTTCTATATTTAAAATATTTCTTACAGAAATTCCTTTAAGCTAACTGCGCAGACCCTGATGAGACGCCGCATCATGCGGCGTCTCATCTGGGTCTACGCTGTTTGCCAATGCCTTTTTTTCTAGACGCTAGGCATAAATTGGTTTAAAAGAACCAAATCAATCACAGAAATGTGTGTGCACCGCTTGTACATAATACATGCATTGCCTGAAGCCCAGCACAATGTCTCAATTACAGACAAATCAAATATTTCCTAATTCCGTTTCCCAAAAGCAAAACCTTTATACACGTAGAACAATTCGAAAAAAATTTGCCTGCGTATTTGTGACAATAAACATGACTAGCGAAATGTAAGCAGAAAAAGAACGTTTTGGTTGCGATTGAGTTTTGTGTAAAGCTAGATGATAAGATATTCATTCGTTTGTGAACAAACATGATATTCGGTGATCTTTCTTAAGCACTTAGCGTTGTATAATTACTTATATAAACTATAAATAAATAAGTTCCGGCGCACACATACAACTTCTCATTTTTTAAGACACAAATACTAGTCAAGGCATTTTCAATACAGTTCATACACCGATGAAATGTAGAAAAGTACTATTCAATTGATACAATTACAACATTACGATGATGTAAACTTACATTTTAACAATATTTCGCAAACTCAGGTATTATAAACATTAGCGTCAGAATTGTTAAGTATTTAATTTTTCAGCTTCCTTAATAAAAAAAATATCAGTCGTTTGCGCTAAACTAGTATGTCATTTCGCTATTTTCGAATGAAACGCAACGTCGGTACTTTCGTTTCATTGAAATATATGTGAACAAAGGTTTCAAAAGGCGCTGGATAGTTAGTTTTAAATGTGACGGCAAGAACGGTAAGAATTTTGTTCATACGTGTTATTGCATTATGGTACCGAGGTCCGTGAACTTTGCAGGGAAAATGTCCTTTTTCTCCGGGAAGATTTAAGTCTTATTTCGGGTCAGAATGTCTGGAATATACGCATTATTTACGGCAACACAGTCGGATTTTATTTCCAATAATGCGTTTTTTTCCCGACAGTTCACGCTTTATAACAAAGGAAAGTGATATTTAAGTCTTAAATAATAAAATATATCAATTGCAAATACTTGCCTATGTTGTAAGAAGACATTTAAAAGAATGCAAACAACGCCATTTTCCCAACGGACAGGTTAATACCTCCCATCACATTGCTACAGAAACAACCCCCAAACGTCAACGGCTTAATTCCTAGCGTCGACTAATGACCCAATTATTATTTCCTAAAACAACCATGATATGAGCCGCGTTCTGTGAAAACTGGGCTTAATGCATGTGCGTAAAGTGTCGTCCCAGATTAGCCTGTGAAGTCCGCACAGGCTTATCAGGGACGACACTTTACGCTTGTTAAAGATTGTGTATATTATTATTTCCACATGTGGTAGCTTTATTTCCATGCTAATTCTGTGAAACCATTAATTTTCGCAAGCACGAAATTTCGTCATTTCAAAAAATGACTATTTCGTCAGCACTTAAATTCGCCAATTTCTGACTTTGAAAAAAAATGCGTCAGTCAATACATGTTTGAAATACATGTCTGAAATATATCGCGGTTTTGATAAATCGTGATGGGGAAAGAGAGTGGGCATTTGGGAGTCACTTGCAGGAGGTGGGGCCTATTTATCACATGCCAATATACCAGTATAGTTGTATTTTGTGAATGAGATGGAGTACGAATGCATATACAGTAAATTGTAGATGATAATATACACGCATAATTTTCAATGTCAATATAGTAGTTGATAAATAACAATAGATTGTTCATTACGGATGTATTGAATTGTGTGTACAACAGGCATGTTAATGACGATTATGTTGGGTGTTAATATTGCACGTGATTGTGGTGATAGATGGTAGTGCAACCTCCGCGACTATTTGACGGATCGAAGGATTCAGCGTCTGGAGTGCTATAGAGAAAAAAAAGATCATGATAAATATGAAGGTTCCACCGAGATTTGAACTCGGGTCGCAAGATTCAAAGTCTTGAGTGCTAACCATTACACCATGGAACCGCTGTTTGAGTTTTAGCCTCGCAAGCACACTTCCAACATCATCTTACATTATGTAAAAAGAAAAAGAAATCATGATAAAATATTTAGGTTCCACCGAGATTTGAACTCGGATCGCAAGATTCAGAGTCTTGAGTGCTAACCATTACACCATGAAACCGCTCGTTTGGTATTAGCCTCGCATGTACACTTAAAACATCTTACAGTATTTATAGAGAAACATATGTCATGATAAAATATTAATGTTCCATCGAGATAAGAACTCGAATCGCAAGATTCAGAGTCTTGAATGCTAACCATTACACCATGGAACCGCTGTTTGAGTTTTAGCCCCGCAAACACACTTCCATTATGTTACAGTATATATAGAGATACAATTAGTCATGATAAAATGTTAAGGTTCCACCGAGATTTGAACTCGGATCGCAAGATTCAGAGTCTTGAGTGCTAACCATTACACCATGGAACCGCTGTTTCATTTTTAGCCTCGCAAGCACACTTAAAACATCTGACATTATCTAAAGAGTAAAATAAGCCATGATACAATATTAAGGTTACACCGAGATTTCAACTCGGATCGCAGGATTCAAAGTCTTGAGGGCTAACCATTACACCATGGAACCGCTGTTTGAGTTGTATTCCTGCAAGTACACTTTCAACATCTTAAATTATGTATAGAGAAATATAAGTCATGATAAAATATTAAGGTTCCACCGAGATTTGAACTCGGATCGCAAGATTCAGAGTCTTGAGTGCTAACCATTACAACATGGAACCGCTGTTTGAGTTTTAGCCTCGCCAGAACACTTCCAACATCTTACAGTATCTATAGAGAAAAATAAGCCATGATAAAATATTAAGGTTCCACCGAGATATGAACTCGGATTGCAAGATTCAAAGTCTTGAGTGCTAACCATTACACCATGGCACCGCTGTTTGAGTTTTAGCCTCGCAAGCATACTTTCAACATCTTACAGTATCTATGGAGAAAAATAAGCCATGATAAAATGTTAAGATTCCACCGATATTTAAACTCGGCTCGCAAGATTCAGAGTCTTGAGTGCTAACCATTGCACCCTGGAACCGCTCGTTTAGTATTAGCCTCGCACGCACACTTCCAACATCGTACATTATGTAAAAGAAAAAAATAAGTCATGATAAAATAGTAAGGTTCCACCGAGATTTGAACTCGGATCACAAGATTCAAAGTCTTAAATGCTAACCATTACACCATGGAACCGCTCTTTGAGTTTTAGCCTCGCAAGCAAACTTGCAACATGTAACAGTATATATAGAGAAAAATAAGTCATGATAAAATATTAAGGTTCCACCGAGATTTGAACTCGGATCGTAAGATTCAGAGTCTTGAGTGCTAACCATCACACCATGGAACCGCTGTTTGAGTTTTATCCTCGCAAGCACACATCAAACATCTTACATTATGTAAAAGAGAAAAATAAGATAAGTGATAAATATTAACGTTCCACCGAGATTTGAACTCGGATCGCAACATACATAGTCTTGAGTTCTAACCATTACAACATGGAACCGCTCGTTTCGTATTAGCCTCGCATGTACACTTAAAACATCTTACAGTATCATTAGAGAAAAATAAGTCATGATAAAATATTAAGGTTCCACCGAGATTTGAACTCGGATCGCAATATTCAGAGTCTTGAGTGTTAACCAGCACACCATGGAACCGATGTTTGAGTTTTAGCCTCGCAAGCACACTTAAAACATCTTACATTATGTATAGAGAAAAATAAGTCATGAAAAAAGGTTCCACCCAGATTTGAACTCGGATCGCAAGATTCAGAGTCTTGAGGGCTAACCATCACACCATGGAACCTCTGTTTTAGTTTTAGCCTCGCAATTACACTTCCGACATCTTACATTTTCTATAGAAAAAATAAGTCATGCTACAATATTAATGTTACACCGAGATTAGAACTCGAATCGCATGGTTCAAAGTCTTGAGTGCTAACCATTACACCATGGAACCGCTGTTTGAGTTTTAGCCACGCAAGTACACTTACAACATCTTACATTATGTATAGAGAGAAATAAGTCATAATCAAAAATAAAGGTTCCACCGAGATTTGAACTCGGATCGCAAGATTCAAAGTCTTGAGTGCTAACCATTACACCATGGAACCGCTGTTTGAGTTAAAGCCTCGCAAGCACACATCAAACATCTTACATAATGTAAAAGAGAAAAATAAGATAAGTGATAAATATTAACGTTCCACCGAGATTTGAACTCGGATCGCAACATACATAGTCTTGAGTTCTAACCATTACACCACGGAACCGCTCGTTTCGTATTAGCCTCGCATGTACACTTAAAACATCTTACAGTATCATTAGAGAAAAATAAGTCATGATAAAATATTAAGGTTCCACCGAGATTTGAACTCGGATCGCAATATTCAGAGTCTTGAGTGTTAACCAGCACACCATGGAACCGATGTTTGAGTTTTAGCCTCGCAAGCACACTTAAAACATCTTACATTATGGATAGAGAAAAATAAGTCATGAAAAAAGGTTCCACCCAGATTTGAACTCGGATCGCAAGATTCAGAGTCTTGAGTGCTAACCATTACACCATGGAACCGATGTTTGAGTTTTAGCCTCGCAAGCACACTTAAAACATCTTACATTATGTATAGAGAAAAATAAGTCATCAAAAAAGGTTCCACCCAGATTTGAACTCGGATCGCAAGATTCAGAGTCTTGAGGGCTAACCATCACACCATGGAACCGCTGTTTTAGTTTTAGCCTCGCAATTACACTTCCGACATCTTACATTTTCTATAGAAAAAATAAGTCATGCTACAATATTAATGTTACACCGAGATTAGAACTCGAATCGCATGGTTCAAAGTCTTGAGTGCTAACCATTACACCATGGAACCGCTGTTTGAGTTTTAGCCACGCAAGTACACTTACAACATCTTACATTATGTATAGAGAGAAATAAGTCATAATCAAATATAAAGGTTCCACCGAGATTTGAACTCGGATCGCAAGATTCAAAGTCTTGAGTGCTAACTATTACACCATGGAAACGCTGTTTGAGTTTTAGCCACGCAAGCACACTTCCAACGTCTTACATTATCTATAGAGAAAAATAATTCATGATAAAAAAATTAAAGTTCCACCGAGATTTGAATTCGGATCGCAAGATTCAGAGTCTTGAGTACTAACCATTACACAATGGAACTGCTGTTTTAGTTTTAGCATAGCAAGCACACGTACAACATCGTATATTATGTTTAGAGAAAAATAAGTACTGATACAATATTCAGGTTCCACCGAGATTCGAACTCGGATCGCAAAATTATGAGTCTTGAGGACTAACCATCACTATATGGAACCGCTGTCTTAGTTTTAGCCTCGCAATTACACTTCCGACATCTTACATTGTCTATAGAGACAAATGAGTCATGATAAAATATTAAGGTTCTAACGAGATTTGAACTAGGATCGCAAGATTCAGAGTCTTGAGTGCTAGCCATTACACCATGGAACCGCTGTTTGAGTTAAAGCCTCGCAAGCACACTTGCAACATGTAACAGTATATATAGAGAAAAATAAGTCATGATAAAATTCAAAGGTTCCACCTCGGATCGCAAGGTTCAAAGTATTGAGTGCTTACCATTACAGCATGGAACCGCTGTTTAAGTTTTAGACTCGCATGTACACTTACAACATCTTACATTATGTAAAGAGAAAATTAAGCCATGGTAAAATATTAATGTTTCACCGAGTTTAGCCTCGCAAGCACTTTTTCAACATCTTACATTATTAAGTCATGATAAAATATTAAGGTTCCATCGAGATTTGCACTCGGATCGCAAGATTCAGGGTCTTTAGTGCTAACCATTACACCATGGAACCGCTGTTTCAGTTTAGCCTCGCATGTACGCTTACAACATCCGACATTATCTATAGAGAAAAATAAGTCATGCTACAATATTAATGTTACACCGAGATTAGAACTCGGATCGCAGGGTTCAAAGTCTTGAGTGCTAACCATTACACCATGGAACCGCTGTTTGAGTTTTAGCCTAGCAAGTACACTTACAACATCTTACATTATGTATAGAGAAAAATAAGTCATAATCAAATATAAAGGTTCCACCGAGATTTGAACTCGGATCGCAAGATTCAAAGTCTTGAGTGCTAACCATTACACCATGGAAACGCTGTTTGAGTTTTAGCCACGCAAGCACACTTCCAACATCTTACATTATCTATAGAGAAAAATAAGTCATGATAAAATATTAAAGTTCCACCGAGATTTGAATACGGATCGCATGATTCAGAGTCTTGAGTGCTAACCATTACACCATGAAACTGCTGTTTAAGTTTTAGCCTAGAAAGCACACTTACAACTTATGTATAAAGAAAAATAAGTACTGATACAATATTCAGGTTCCACCGAGATTCGAACTCGGATCGAAAGATTCAGATTCTTGAGTGCTAACCATTACACCATGGAACCGCTGTTTGAGTTTTAGCCTCGCATGTGCTCATATAACATCTAACATTATCTATAGAGAAAAATAAGTCATGATAAAATATTTAGGTTCAACCGAGATTTGAACTCGAATCGCAAGATTCAGAGTCTTGAATGCTAACCATTACACCATGGAACCGCTGTTTGAGTTTTAGCCTCGCCAGAACACTTCCAACATCTTACAGTATCTATAGAGAAAAATAAGCCATGATAAAATATTAAGGTTCCACCGAGATATGAACTCGGATTGCAAGATTCAAAGTCTTGAGTGCTAACCATTACACCATGGCACCGCTGTTTGAGTTTTAGCCTCGCAAGCATACTTTCAACATCTTACAGTATCTATGGAGAAAAATAAGCCATGATAAAATGTTAAGATTCCACCGAGATTTAAACTCGGATCGCAAGATTCAGAGTCTTGAGTGCTAACCATTACACCCTGGAACCGCTGGTTTAGTATTAGCCTCGCAAGCACACTTCCAACATCGTACATTATGTAAAAGAAAAAAATAAGTCATGATAAAATAGTAAGGTTCCACCGAGATTTGAACTCGGATCACAAGATTCAAAGTCTTAAATGCTAACCATTACACCATGGAACCGCTCTTTGAGTTTTAGCCTCGAAAGCAAACTTGCAACATGTAACAGTATATATAGAGAAAAATAAGTCATGATAAAATATTAAGGTTCCACCGAGATTACAAATCGGATCGCAAGATTCAGAGTCTTGTGTGCTAACCATTACACCATGGAACCGCTGTTTGAGTTTTATCCTCGCAAGCACACATCAAACATCTTACATTATGTAAAAGAGAAAAATAAGATAAGTGATAAATATTAACGTTCCACTGAGATTTGAACTCGGATCGCAACATACATAGTCTTGAGTTCTAACCATTACACCATGGAACCGCTCGTTTCGTATTAGCCTCGCATGTACACTTAAAACATCTTACAGTATCATTAGAGAAAAATAAGTCATGATAAAATATTAAGGTTCCACCGAGATTTGAACTCGGATCGCAATATTCAGAGTCTTGAGTGTTAACCAGCACACCATGGAACCGATGTTTGAGTTTTAGCCTCGCAAGCACACTTAAAACATCTTACATTATGTATAGAGAAAAATAAGTCATGAAAAAAGGTTCCACCCAGATTTGAACTCGGATCGCAAGATTCAGAGTCTTGAGGGCTAACCATCACACCATGGAACCGCTGTTTTAGTTTTAGCCTCGCAATTACACTTCCGACATCTTACATTTTCTATAGAGAAAAATAAGTCATGATAAAATTTAAAGGTTCCACCTCGGATCGCAAGGTTCAAAGTATTGAGTGCTAACCATTACACCATGGAACCGATGTTTAAGTTTTAGACTCGCATGTACACTTACAACATCTTACATTATGTAAAGAGAAAAATAAGCCATGGTAAAATATTAATGTTCTACCGAGTTTAAGCCTCGCAAGCACTTTTTCAACATCTTACATTCTTAAGTCATGATAAAATAGTAAGGTTCAATCGAGATTTGCACTCGGATCGCAGGATTCAGAGTCTTTAGTGCTAACCATTACACCATGGAACCGCTGTTTCAGTTTAGCCTCGCATGTACGCTTACAACATCCGACATTATCTATAGAGAAAAATAAGTCATGCTACAATATTAATGTTACACCGAGATTAGAACTCGAATCGCATGGTTCAAAGTCTTGAGTGCTAACCATTACACCATGGAACCGCTGTTTGAGTTTTAGCCACGCAAGTACACTTACAACATCTTACATTATGTATAGAGAGAAATAAGTCATAATCAAATATAAAGGTTCCACCGAGATTTGAACTCGGATCGCAAGATTCAAAGTCTTCAGTGCTAACTATTACACCATGGAAACGCTGTTTGAGTTTTAGCCACGCAAGCACACTTCCAACGTCTTACATTATCTATAGAGAAAAATAAGTCATGATAAAAAATTAAAGTTCCACCGAGATTTGAATTCGGATCGCAAGATTCAGAGTCTTGAGTACTAACCATTACACCATGGAACTGCTGTTTTAGTTTTAGCATAGCAAGCACACGTACAACATCGTATATTATGTTTAGAGAAAAATAAGTACTGATACAATATTCAGGTTCCACCGAGATTCGAACTCGGATCGCAAAATTATGAGTCTTGAGGACTAACCATCACTATATGGAACCGCTGTCTTAGTTTTAGCCTCGCAATTACACTTCCGACATCTTACATTGTCTATAGAGACAAATGAGTCATGATAAAATATTAAGGTTCTAACGAGATTTGAACTCGGATCGCAAGATTCAGAGTCTTGAGTGCTAGCCATTACACCATGGAACCGCTGTTTGAGTTAAAGCCTCGCAAGCACACTTGCAACATGTAACAGTATATATAGAGAAAAATAAGTCATGATAAAATTCAAAGGTTCCACCTCGGATCGCAAGGTTCAAAGTATTGAGTGCTTACCATTACAGCATGGAACCGCTGTTTAAGTTTTAGACTCGCATGTACACGTACAACATCTTACATTATGTAAAGAGAAAAATAAGCCATGGTAAAATATTAATGTTTCACCGAGTTTAAGCCTCGCAAGCACTTTTTCAACATCTTACATTATTAAGTCATGATAAAATATTAAGGTTCCATCGAGATTTGCACTCGGATCGCAAGATTCAGGGTCTTTAGTGCTAACCATTACACCATGGAACCGCTGTTTCAGTTTAGCCTCGCATGTACGCTTACAACATCCGACATTATCTATAGAGAAAAATAAGTCATGCTACAATATTAATGTTACACCGAGATTAGAACTCGGATCGCAGGGTTCAAAGTCTTGAGTGCTAACCATTACACCATGGAACCGCTGTTTGAGTTTTAGCCTAGCAAGTACACTTACAACATCTTACATTATGTATAGAGAAAAATAAGTCATAATCAAATATAAAGGTTCCATCGAGATTTGAACTCGGATCGCAAGATTCAAAGTCTTGAGTGCTAACCATTACACCATGGAAACGCTGTTTGAGTTTTAGCCACGCAAGCACACTTCCAACATCTTACATTATCTATAGAGAAAAATAAGTCATGATAAAATATTAAAGTTCCACCGAGATTTGAATACGGATCGCATGATTCAGAGTCTTGAGTGCTAACCATTACACCATGAAACTGCTGTTTAAGTTTTAGCCTAGAAAGCACACTTACAACTTATGTATAAAGAAAAATAAGTATTGATACAATATTCAGGTTCCACCGAGATTCGAACTCGGATCGAAAGATTCAGATTCTTGAGTGCTAACCATTACACCATGGAACCGCTGTTTGAGTTTTAGCCTCGCATGTGCTCATATAACATCTAACATTATCTATAGAGAAAAATAAGTCATGATAAAATATTTAGGTTCAACCGAGATTTGAACTCGAATCGCAAGATTCAGAGTCTTGAGTGCTAACCATTACACCATGGAACCGCTGTTTGAGTTTGAGCCTCGCAAGCACACTTGCAACATGTAATAGTATATATACAGAAAAATAAGTCATGATAAAATATACAGGTTCCACCATGATTTAACTCGGATCACAAGGTTCAAAGTATTGAGTGCTAACCATTACACCATGGAACCGCTGTTTGAGTTTTAGCCTCGGAAGCACACTTCCATCATCTTACATTATGTAAAGAGAAAAATAACCCATGATAAAATATTAATGTTTCACCGAGTGTTAGCCTCACAAGCACTCTTTCAACATCTTACATTATTAAGTCATGATAATAAATGTTAAGGATCCACCGAGATTTGAACTCGGATCGCAAGATTCAAAGTCTTGAGTGCTAACCATTACACCATGAAACCGCTCGTTTAGTATTAGCCTCGCAAGCTGACTTCCAATATCATCTTACATTATGTAAAAAGAAAAATAAATCATGATAAAATATTTAGGTTCCACCGAGATTTGAACTCGGATCGCAAGATTCAGAGTCTGGAGTGCTAACCATTACACCATGGAACCGTTGTTTGAGTTTTAACCTCGCAAGCACACTCACAACATGTTACAGAATGTATAGAGAAAAATAAGCTAGGATAAAATATAAAGGTTAAGCCGAGATTTGAACTCGGATCGCAAGATTCAAAGTCTTGAGTGCTAACCATTACACCATGGAACCGCTGTTCTTTTAGTTCGGGTTTCAAGCAAGTTTCCAACATCTTTCATTATGTAAATAGATAAATAAGTCACGATTAAATAACACCATCGAACCTGTGTTTTAGTTTTAGCCTGGCAAGTACGCTTACAACACCGTATTCTATTTATATAGTTAAATAAGTGATGATAAATAGTTAAGGTTCCACCGAAATTTGAACTCGGATCGCAAGATTCAGAGTCTTGAGTGACAACCATTACACCATGGAACCGCTGTTTCAGTTTTAGCTTCGCAAGCACACTTACAACATCTTACATTATGTATAGAGAAAAATAAGTCATAATAAAAAATTAAGGTTCCACCGAGATTTGAACTCGGATCGCAAGATTCAGAGTCTTGAGTGCTAACCATTACACCATAGAACCGCTGTTTCAGTTTAACCTTCGCAAGCACACTGCCAACATCATACATTATGCATAGAGAAAAATACCTTATGATAAAATACTAAGGTTCCACCGAGATTTGAACTCGGATCGCAAGATTCAGAGTCTTGGGTGCTAACAATAACACCATGGAACCGCTGTTTGAGCTTTAGCATCACAAGCACACTTCCAACATCTTACGTAATGTAAAGAGCAAAATAAGTCATGATCAAATATTTAGGTTCCACCGAGATTTGAACTCGGATCGCAAGATTCAGAGTCTTGAGTGCTAACCATGACACCATGGAACCTCTGTTTAGTTTTAGCCTCGCAAGCACACTTCCAACATCTTACACTATGTATAGAGAAAAATAAGGCATGATACAATATTAAGGTTCCACCGAAATGTGAACTCGGATCGCAACATTCAGAGTCTTGAGTGCTAACCATTACACCATGGAACCGTTGTTTGTATTTTAGCCTCGCAAGCACACTTCCAACATCTTACATTATGTATAAAGAAAAAAAGTCATGATAAAAAATTAAGATTTCACAGAGATTTGAAGTTGGATCGCAAGATTCAGAGTCTTGAGTGCTAACCATTACATCATGGAACCGCTGTTTTAGTTATAGCCTCGCAAGCATACTTCCAACATCTTACATTATTTATAGAGAAAAATAAGTCATGATAAAAAATTAACGTTCGACCGAGATTTGAACTCGGATCGCAAGATTCAGAGTCTTGAGTGCTAACCATTACACCATGGAACCGTTGTTCGAGTTATAGCCTCGCAAGCACACGTACAGCATCTTACATTATATATAGAGACAAATAAGTCATGATAAAATATAAAGGTTCCACCGAGATTTGAACTCGGATCGCAAGATTCAGAGTCTTGAGTGCTAACCATTACACCATGGGACCGCTGTTTGAGTTTTAACCTCGCAAACACACTTACAACATCTTACATTATGTAAAGAGAAAGAAGTCATGCTAAAATATTAAGGTTCCACCGAGATTTGAACTCGGATCGCAAGATCAGAGTCTTGAGTGCTAACCATTACAGCATGGAACCGCTGTTTCAGTTTTAGTCTCGCATGTACACTTGCAACATCTTACAATTATCTATAGAGAAAAATACCTTATGATAAAATATTTAGGTTCCAACGAGGTTTGAACTCGGATCGCAAGATTCAGAGTATTGAGTGCTAAACATTACACGATGGAACCGCTGTTTGAGTTTTAGCCTCGCAAGCACATTTCCAACATCTTACATTATATATAGAAAAAGATAAGTAATGATATAATAATAAGTTTCCACCGAGATTTGAACTCGGATCGCAAGATTCAGAGTCTTGAGTGCTAACCATTACAGCATGGAACCGCTGTTTCAGTTTTAGTCTCGCATGTACACTTGCAACATCTTACAATTATCTATAGAGAAAAATACCTTATGATAAAATATTTAGGTTCCAACGAGGTTTGAACTCGGATCGCAAGATTTATGGTATTGAGTGCTAACCATTACACGATGGAACCGCTGTTTGAGTTTTAGCCTCGCAAGCACATTTCCAACATCTTACATTATGTATAGAAAAAGATAAGTAATGATACAATAATAAGTTTTCACCGAGATTTGAACTCGGATCGCAAGATTCAGAGTCTTGAGTGCTAACCATTACACCATGGAACCGCTGTTTGAGTATTAGCCTCGCAAGCACACTTACAACATCTTACATTATGTAAAGAGAAAAATAAATCATGATAAAATATTAAGGTTCCACCGAGATTTGAACTCGGATAGCAAAATTCAGAGTCTTGAATGCTAACCATTACACCATGGAACCGCTGTTTGTATTTTAGCCTCGAAAGCGCACTACCAACATCTTACGTTATGTAAAAAGAAAAAAGTCATGATATAATATTAAGGTTCAACCGAGATTTGATTTCGGATCGCAAGATTCGGAGTCTTGAGTGCTAACGATTACACAATGGAATCGCTGTTTGAGTGTTAGCGTCGCAAGCACACTTACAACATCTTACATTATGTATAGAGAAAATAAGTCATAATAAAATATCAAGTTTCCACCGAGATTTGAACTCGGATCGCAAGATTCAGAGTCTTGAGTGCTTAAAACCATTACACCATGGAACCGCTGTTTGAGTTTTAGCTTCGCAAGGACACTTCAAACATCTTACATTATGTATAGAGAAAAATGAGTCATGATACAATATTAAGTAAGGTTCCACCGAGATTTGACCTCGGATCATAAGTTTCAGAGACTTTAGTGCTAACCATTATACCATGGAACCGTTATTTCAGTTTTAGCCTCGAATGTACACTTGCAACATCTTACAATTATCTATAGAGAAAAATACCTTATGAAAAAATATTACGATTCCAACGAGGTTTGAACTCGGATTGCAAGATTAATAGTCTTGAGCGCTAACCATTACACCATGGAACCGCTGTTTGAGTTTTAGCCTCGAAAGCACACTTCCAAAATCGTACATAATGTATAGAGAAAAATAAATCATGATACAATATTAAGTAAGGTTCCACCGAGATTTGAACTCGGATCGCAAGATTCAAAGTCTTGAGTGCTAACCATTACACCATGGAACCGCTGTTTGAGTTTGAACCTCACAAGCACACTTACAACATCTGACATTATGTATAGAGAAAAATAAGGCATGATACAATATTAATGTTCCACAGAGATTTGAACTCAGATCGCAAGATTCAGAGTCTTGATAGCTAACCATTACACCATGGAACCGCTGTTTCAGTTTTAGCCTCGCAAGCACACTTGCATCATCATACATTATGTTTAGAGAAAAATACCTTATGATTAAATATGAAAGTTCCAACGAGATTTGAACTCGGATCGCAAGATTAATAGTCTTGAGTGCTAACCATTACACCATGGAACCGCTGTTTGAGTTTGAACCTCGCAAGCACACTTAAAAACATCTTACACTATGTATAGAGAAAAATAAGGCATGATACAATATTAAGGTTTCACCGAAATGTGAACTCGGATCGCAAGATTCAGAGTCTTGAGTGCTAACCATTACACCATGGAACCGTTGTTTGTATTTTAGCCTCGCAAGCACACTTCGAACACCTAACATTATGTATAAAGAAAAAAAGTCATGATAAAATATTTAGGTTTCACAGAGATTTGAAGTTGGATCGCAAGATTCAGAGTCTTGAGTGCTAACCATTACATCATGGAACCGCTGTTTTAGTTATAGCCTCGCAAGCATACTTCCAACATCTTACATTATTTATAGAGAGAAATAAGTCATGATAAAAAAATAAGGTTCGACCGAGATTTTAACTCGGATCGCAAGATTCAGAGTCTTGAGTGCTAACCATTACACCATGGAACCGTTGTTCGAGTTATAGCCTCGCAAGCACCCTTACAGCATCTTACATTATACATATATAGAGACAAATAAGTCATGATAAAATATTAAGGTTCCACCGAGATTTGAACTCGGATCGCAAGATTCAGAGTCTTGAGTGGTAACCATTACACCATGGAACCGCTGTTTGAGTTAAAGCCTCGAAAGCACACTTCCAACATCTTACAATATGTAAAGAGAAAAAAGTCATCGTACAATATTAATGTTCCACCGAGATTTGAACTCGGATCGGAAGATTCAGAGTATTGAGTGCTAACCATTACACCATGGAACCGCTGTTTGAGTTTTAGCCTCGCAAGCACACTTCCAACATCTTACATAATAGAGAAAAATACGTCATGATAAAATATTAAGTTTCCACCGAGATTTGAACTCGAATCGCAAGATTCAGAGTCTTGGGGGCTAACAATAACACCATGGAACCGCTGTTTGAGTTTTAGCATCACAAGCACACTTCCAACATCTTACATTATGCATAGAGAAAAATAAGTCATGATCAAATATTTAGGTTCCACCGAGATTTGAACTCGGATCGCAAGATTCAGAGTCTTGAGTGCTAACCATTACACCATGGAACCGCTGTTTGAGTTTTAGCCTCGCAAGTACACTTGCAACATCATACATTATGTTAAGAGAAAAATACCTTATGATTAAATATTAAAGTTCCAACGAGATTTGAACTCGGATCGCAAGATTAATAGTCTTGAGTGCTAACCATTACACCATGGAACCGCTGTTTGAGTTTGAACCTCGCAAGCACACTTCCAACAACTTTCACTATGTATAGAGAAAAATAAGGCATGATACAATATTAAGGTTCCACCGAAATGTGAACTCGGATCGCAAGATTCAGATTCTTGAGTGCTAACCATTACACCATGGAACCGTTGTTTGTATTTTAGCCTCGCAAGCACACTTTTAACACCTAACATTATGTATAAAGAAAAAATGTCATGATAAAATATTAAGGTTTCACAGAGATTTGAAGTTGGATCGCAAGATTCAGAGTCTTGAGTGCTAACCATTACATCATGGAACCGCTGTTTTAGTTATAGCCTCGCAAGCATACTTCCAACATCTTACATTATTTATAGAGAAAAATAAGTCATGATAAAAAATTAAGTTTCGACCGAGATTTGAACTCGGATCGCAAGATTCAGAGTCTTGAGTGCTAACCATTACACCATGAACCGTTGTTCGAGTTATAGCCTCGCAAGCACACTTACAGCATCGTGTGTGTATTTGATATTTATTTACAGGTCGTCCAGCGTCTTCTCGACTACAGATGTATCGACCTGCCCCTGTGACCCTTCAGGGGAGAAAGTAAGGTCATATTATACATCATAGCACGATGGCCAATGCGACCTTAATGTGACTAGATGTCTTTTTTTTTAATGGATTATGCAGAGGTTTGCCTTGTATCAAAATGGTTTTTGCAGTATTCCTATTACCTCTAGATAAGCATTATCCTTATTGGCATTAATGTTAATTCCTTATAGTTTGTGTGTGGTTTTTGTGCTCTCCGCCCCAAGAGGCATCTTATATATAGAGACAAATAAGTCATGATAAAATATAAAGGTTCCACCGAGATTTGAACTCGGATCGCAAGATTCAGAGTCTTGAGTGCTAACCATTACACCCTGGAACCGCTGGTTTAGTATTAGCCTCGCAAGCACACTTACAACATCTTACATTATGTATAGAGAAAAATACCTTATGATAAAATATTAAGGTTCCACCGAGATTTGAACTCGGATCGCAAGATTCAGAGTCTTGAGTTCTAACCATTACACCATGGAACCGCTGTTTGAGTTAAAGCCCCGAAAGCACACTTCCAACATCTTACAATATGTAAAGAGAAAAAAGTCATCGTACAATATTAATGTTCCACCGAGATTTGAACTCGGATCGGAAGATTCAGAGTCTTGGGTGCTAACCATTACACCATGGAACCGCTGTTTGAGTTAAAGCCTCGAAAGCACACTTCCAACATCTTACATAATAGAGAAAAATACGTCATGATACAATATTAAGTTTCCACTGAGATTTGAACTCGAATCGCAAGATTCAGAGTCTTGGGGGCTAACAATAACACCATGGAACCGCTGTTTGAGTTTTAGCATCACATGCACACTTCCAACATCTTACATTATGTATAGAGCAAAATAAGTCATGATCAAATATTTAGGTTCCACCAAGATTTGAACTCGGATCGCAAGATTCAGAGTCTTGAGTGTTAACCATTACACCATTGAAACTATGTTTAAGTTTCAGCCTCGCAAGCACACTTGCAACATCATACATTATGTTAAGAAAAAAATACCTTATGATTAAATATTAAAGTTCCACCGAGATTTGAACTCGGATCGCCAGATTAATAGTCTTGAGTGCTAACCATTACACCATGGAACCGCTGTTTGAGTTTGAACCTCGCAAGCACACATCCAACATCTTACACTATGTATAGAGAAAAATAAGGCATGATACAATATTAAGGTTCCACCGAAATGTGAACTCGGATCGCAAGATTCAGAGTCTTGAGTGCTAACCATTACACCATGGAACCGTTGTTTGTATTTTAGCCTCGCAAGCACACTTTTAACACCTAACATTATGTATAAAGAAAAAATGTCATGATAAAATTTTAAGGTTTCACAGAGATTTGAAGTTGGATCGCAAGATTCAGAGTCTTGAGTGCTAACCATTACATCATGGAACCGCTGTTTTAGTTTTAGCCTCGCAAGCATACTTCCAACATCTTACATTATTTATAGAGAGAAATAAGTCATGATAAAAAATTAAGGTTCGACCGAGATTTTAACTCGGATCGCAAGATTCAGAGTCTTGAGTCCTAACCATTACACCATGGAACCGTTGTTCGAGTTATAGCCTCGCAAGCACACTTACAGCATCTTACATTATATATAGAGACAAATAAGTCATGATAAAATATAAAGGTTCCACCGAAATTTGAACTCGGATCGCAAGATTCAGAGTCCTTAGTCCTAACCATTACACCATGGAACCGCTGTTTGAGTTTTAGCCTCGCAAACACAATTACAACATCTTACATTATGTAAAGAAAAAGAAGTCATGCTAAAATATTATGGTTCCACCGAGATTTGAACTCGGATCGCAAGATTAGAGTCTTGAGTGCTAACCATTACAGCATGGAACCGCTGTTTCAGTTTTAGTCTCGCATGTACACTTGCAACATCTTACAATTATCTATAGAGAAAAATACCTTATAATAAAATATTTAAGTTCCAACGAGGTTTGAACTCGGATCGCAAGATTAATAGTATTGAGTGCTAACCATTACACCATGGAACCGCTGTTTGAGTTAAAGCCTCGAAAGCACACTTCCAACATCTTACACTATGTATAGTGAAAAATAAGTCATGATACAATATTAAGTAAGGTTCCACCGAGATTTGAACTCGGATCGCAAGATTCAAAGTCTTGAGTGCTAACCATTACACAATATAACCGCTGTTTGAGTTTGAACCTCACAAGCACACTTCCAACATCTTACATTATGTATAGAGAAAAATAAGGCATGATACAATATTAAGGTTCCACCGAGATTTGAACTCGGATCGCAAGATTCAACGTCTTGAGTGCTAACCATTACACCATGGAACCGCTGTTTCAGTTTTAGCCTCGCAAGCACACTTGCAACATCATACATTATGTTTAGAGAAAAATACCTTATGATTAAATATTAAGGTTCCACAGAGATTTGAACTCGGATCGCAAGATTCAGAGTCTTGAGTGCTAACCATTACACCATGGAACCGTTGTTTAAGTTTATGCCTTGCATGCACACTTACAACATCTTACATTATGTATAGAGAAAATACCTTATGATAAAATATTAAGGTGCCACCGAGATTTGAACTCGGATCGCAAGATTCAGAGTCTTGAGTGCTAACCATTACACCATGGAACCGCTGTTTGAGTTAAAGCCTCGAAAGCACACTTCCAACATCTTACAATATGCAAAGAGAAACAAAATGTACAATATTAATGTTCCACCGAGATTTGAACTCGGATCGGAAGATTCAGAGTATTGAGTGCTAACCATTACACCATGGAACCGCTGTTTGAGTTTTAGCCTCGCAAGCACACTTCCAACATCTTACATTATAGAGAAAAATACGTCATGATAAAATATTAAGTTTCCACCGAGATTTGAACTCGAATCGCAAGATTCAGAGTCTTGGGGGCTAACAATTACACCATGGAACCGCTGTTTGAGTTTTAGCATCACAAGCACACTTCCAACATCTTACATTATGTATAGAGCAAAATAAGTCATGATCAAATATTTAGGTTCCACCGAGATTTGAACTCGGATCGCAAGATTCAGATTCTTGAGTGCTAACCATTACACCTTGCAACCTCTGTTTGAGTTTTAGCCTCGCAAGCACACTTGCAACATCATACATTATGTTTAGAGAAAAATACCTTATGATTAAATATTAAAGTTTCAACGAGATTTGAACTCGGATCGCAAGATTAATAGTCTTGAGTGCTAACCATTACACCATGGAACCGCTGTTTGAGTTTGAACCTCGCAAGCACACTTCCAACATCTTACACTATGTATAGAGAAAAGTAAGGCATGATACAATATTAAGGTTGCACCGAAATGTGAACTCGGATCGCAAGATTCAGAGTCTTGAGTGCTAACCATTACACCATGGAACCGTTGTTTGTATTTTAGCCTCGAAAGCACACTTCCAACACCTAACATTATGTATAAAGAAAAAAGTCATGATAAAATATTAAGGTTTCACAGAGATTTGAATTTGGATCGCAAGATTCAGAGTCTTGAGTGCTAACCATTACATCATGGAACCGCTGTTTTAGTTATAGCCTCGCAAGCATACTTCCAACATCTTACATTATTTATAGAGAGAAATAAGTTATGATAAAAAATTAAGGTTCGACCGAGATTTGAACTCGGATCGCAAGATTCAGAATCTTGAGTGCTAACCATTACACCATGGAACCGTTGTTCGAGTTATAGCCTTGCAAGCACACTTACAGCATCTTACATTATATATAGAGACAAATAAGTCATGATAAAATATTAAGGTTCCACCGAGATTTGAACTCGGATCGCAAGATTCAGAATCTTGAGTGCTAACCATTACACCATGGAACCGCTGTTTGAGTTTTAGCCTCGCAAACACACTTACAACATCTTACATTATGTAAAGAGAAAGAAGTCATGCTAAAATATTATGGTTCCACCGAGATTTGAACTCGGATCGCAAGATTCAGAGTCTTGAGTGCTAACCATTACAGCATGGAACCGCTGTTTCAGTTTTAGTCTCGCATGTACACTTGCAACATCTTACAATTATCTATAGAGAAAAATACCTTATGATAAAATATTAAGGTTCGAACGAGGTTTGAACTCGGATCGCAAGATTTATAGTATTGAGTGCTAACCATTACACGATAGAACCGCTGTTCGAATTTTAGCCTCGCAAGCACACTTCCAACATTTTACATTATGTATAGAAAAAGATAAGTAATGATATAATAATTAGTTTCCACCGAGATTTGAACTCGGATCGCAAGATTCAGAGTCTTGAGTGCTAACCATTACACCATGGAACCGCTGTTTGAGTATTAGCCTCGCAAGCACACTTACAACATCTTACATTATGTATAGAGAGAAATAAATCATGATAAAATATTAAGGTTCCACCGAGATTTGAACTCGGATAGCAAAATTCAGAATCTTGAATTCTAACCATTACACCATGGAACCGCTGTTTGTATTTTAGCCTCGCAAGTGCACTACCAACATCTTACGTTATGTAATAAGAAAAAAGTCATGATATAATATTAAGGTTCAACCGAGATTTGATCTCGGATCGCAAGATTCAGAGTCTTGAGTGCTAACGATTACACCTTTGAACCGCTGTTTGAGTGTTAGCGTCGCAAGCACACTTACATCTTACATTATGTATAGAGAAAATAAGTCATAATAAAATATCAAGTTTCCACCGAGATTTGAACTCGGGTCGCAAGATTCAGAGTCTTTAGTGCTTAAAACCATTACACCATGGAACCGCTGTTTGAGTTTTAGCTTCGCAAGGACTCTTCCAACATCTTACATTATGTATAGAGAAAAATGAGTCATAATACAATATTAACTAAGGTTCCACCGAGATTTGACCTCGGATCGCAAGTTTCAGAGACTTTAATGCTAACCATTATTCCATGGAACCGCTATTTCAGATTTAGCCTCGAATGTACACTTGCAACATCGTACAATTATCTATAGAGAAAAATACCTTATGAAAAAATATTACGATTCCAACGAGGTTTGAACTCGGATTGCAAGATTCAGAGTCTTGAGCGCTAACCATTACAGCATCGAACCGCTGTTTCAGTTTTAGCATCGCATGTACAATTACAACATCTTACATTATATATAGAGAAAATCATGCATAAAATATAAAGGTTCCACCGAAATTTGAACTCGGATCGCAAGATTCAGAGTCCTTAGTCCTAACCATTACACCATGGAACCGCTGTTTGAGTTTTAGCCTCGCAAACACACAACATCTTACATTATGTAAAGAGAAAGAAGTCATGCTAAAATATTAAGGATCCACCGAGATTTGAACTCGGATCGCAAGATTAAAGTCTTGAGTGCTAACCATTACAGCATGGAACCGCTGTTTCAGTTTTAGTCTCGCATGTACACTTGCAACATCTTACAATTATCTATAGAGAAAAATACCTTATGATAAAATATTTAGGTTCCAACGAGGTTTGAGCTCGGATCGCAAGATTTATGGTATTGAGTGCTAACCATTACACGATGGAAACGCTGTTTGAGTTTTAGCCTCGCAAGCACACTTGCAACATCTTACATTATGTATAGAAAAAGATAAGTAATGATATAATAACAAGTTTCCACCGAGATTTGAACTCGGATCGCAAGATTCAGAGTCTTGAGTGCTTAAAACCCTTACACCATGGAACCGCTGTTTGAGTTTTAGCTTCGCAAGGACTCTTCCAACATCTTACAGTATGTATAGAGAAAAATGAGTCATGATACAATATTAAGTAAGGTTCCACCGAGATTTGACCTCGTATCGCAAGTTTTCGAGACTTTAGTGCTAACCATTATACCATGGAACCGCTATTTCAGTTGTAGCCTCGAATGTACACTTGCAACATCTTACAATTATCTATAGAGAAAAATACCTTATGAAAAAATATTACGATTCCAACGAGGTTTGAACTCGGATTGCAAGATTCAGAGTCTTGAGCGCTAACCATTACAGCATCGAACCGCTGTTTCAGTTTTAGCATCGCATGTACAATTACAACATCTTACATTATATATAGAGAAAATCATGCATAAAATATAAAGGTTCCACCGAAATTTGAACTCGGATCGCAAGATTCAGAGTCCTTAGTCCTAACCATTACACCATGGAACCGCTGTTTGAGTTTTAGCCTCGCAAACACACAACATCTTACATTATGTAAAGAGAAAGAAGTCATGCTAAAATATTAAGGATCCACCGAGATTTGAACTCGGATCGCAAGATTAAAGTCTTGAGCGCTAACCATTACACCATGGAACCGCTATTTGAGTTAAAGCCTCGAAAGCACACTTCCAACATCTTACATAATGTATAGAGAAAAATAAGTCATGATACAATATTAAGTAAGGTTCCACCGAGATTTGAACTCGGATCGCAAGATTCAAAGTCTTGAGTGCTAACCATTACATCATGGAACCGCTGTTTGAGTTTGAACCTCACAAGCACACTTCCAACATCTTACATTATGTATAGAGAAAAATAAGGCATGATACAATATTAAGGTTCCACCGAGATTTGAACTCGGATCGCAAGATTCGAAGTCTTGAGTGCCAACCATTATACCATGGAACCGCTGTTTCAGTTTTAGCCTCGCAAGCACACTTGCAACATCATACATTATGTTTAGAGAAAAATACCTTATGATTACCGGTAAATATTAAAGTTCCAACGAGATTTGAACTCGGATCGCAAGATTAATAGTCTTGAGTGCTAACCATTACACCATGGAACCGATGTTTGAGTTTGAACCTCGCAAGCAAACTACCAACATCTTACACTATGTATAGAGAAAAATAAGGCATGATACAATATTAAGGTTCCACCGAAATGTGAACTCGGATCGCAAGATTCAGAGTCTTGAGTGCTAACCATTACACCATGGAACCGCTGTTTGTAGTTTAGCCTCGCAAGCACACTTCCAACACCTAACATTATGTATAAAGAAAAAAAAATTGATAAAATATTAAGGTTTCACAGAGTATTGAAGTTGGATCGCAAGATTCAGAGTCTTGAGTGCTAACCATTACATCATGGAACCGCTGTTTTAGTTATAGCCTCGCAAGCATACTTCCAACATCTTACATTATTTATAGAGAGAAATAAGTCATGATAAAAAGTTAAGGTTCGACCGAGATTTGAACTCGGATCGCAAGATTCAGAGTCTTGATTGCTAACCATTACACCATGGAACCGTTGTTCGAGTTATAGCCTCGCAAGCACACTAACAGCATCTTACATTATATATAGAGACAAATAAGTCATGATAAAATATTAAGGTTCCACCGAGATTTGAACTCGGATCGCAAGATTCAGAGTCTTGAGTGCTAACCATTACACCATGGAACCGCTGTTTAAGTTTATGCCTTGCAAGCACACTTACAACATCTTACATTATGTATAGAGAAAATACCTTATGATAAAATATTAAGGTTCCACCGAGATTTGAACTCGGATCGCAAGATTCAGAGTCTTGAGTGCTAACCATTACACCATGGAACCGCTGTTTGAGTTAAAGCCTCGAAAGCACACTTCCAACATCTTACAATATGTAAAGAGAAAAAAGTCATCGTACAATATTAATGTTCCACCGAGATTTGAACTCGGATCGGAAGATTCAGAGTATTGAGTGCTTACCATTACATCATGGAACCGCTGTTTGAGTTTTAGCCTCGCAAGCACACTTCCAACATCTTACATAATAGAGAAAAATACGTCATGATAAAATGTTAAGTTTCCACCGAGATTTGAACTCGAATCGCAAGACTCAAAGTCTTGGGTGCTAACAATTACACCATGGAACCGCTGTTTGAGTTTTAGCATCACAAGCACACTTCCAACATCTTACATTATGTATAGAGCAAAATAAGTCATGATCAAATATTTAGGTTCCACCGAGATTTGAACTCGGATCGCAAGATTCAGAGTCTTGAGTGCTAACCATTACACCATGGAACCTCTGTTTGAGTTTTAGCCTCGCAAGCACACTTGCAACATCATACATTATGTTTAGAGAAAAATACCTTATGATTAAATATTAAAGTTTCAACGAGATTTGAACTCGGATCGCAAGATTAATAGTCTTGAGTGCTAACCATAACACCATGGAACCGCTGTTTGAGTTAAAGCCTCGAAAGCACACTTCCAACATCTTACACTATGTATAGAAAAAAATAAGGCATGATATAATATTAAGGTTCCACCGAAATGTGAACTCGGATCGCAAGATTCAGAGTCTTGAGTGCTAACCATTACACCATGGAACCGTTGTTTGTATTTTAGCCTCGAAAGCACACTTCCAACACCTAACATTATGTATAAAGAAAAAAGTCATGATAAAATATTAAGGTTTCACAGAGATTTGAATTTGGATCGCAAGATTCAGAGTCTTGAGTGCTAACCATTACATCATGGAACCGCTGTTTTAGTTATAGCCTCGCAAGCATACTTCCAACATCTTACATTATTTATAGAGAGAAATAAGTTATGATAAAAAATTAAGGTTCGACCGAGATTTGAACTCGGATCGCAAGATTCAGAATCTTGAGTGCTAACCATTACACCATGGAACCGTTGTTCGAGTTATAGCCTTGCAAGCACACTTACAGCATCTTACATTATATATAGAGACAAATAAGTCATGATAAAATATTAAGGTTCCACCGAGATTTGAACTCGGATCGCAAGATTCAGAATCTTGAGTGCTAACCATTACACCATGGAACCGCTGTTTGAGTTTTAGCCTCGCAAACACACTTACAACATCTTACATTATGTAAAGAGAAAGAAGTCATGCTAAAATATTATGGTTCCACCGAGATTTGAACTCGGATCGCAAGATTCAGAGTCTTGAGTGCTAACCATTACAGCATGGAACCGCTGTTTCAGTTTTAGTCTCGCATGTACACTTGCAACATCTTACAATTATCTATAGAGAAAAATACCTTATGATAAAATATTAAGGTTCGAACGAGGTTTGAACTCGGATCGCAAGATTTATAGTATTGAGTGCTAACCATTACACGATAGAACCGCTGTTCGAATTTTAGCCTCGCAAGCACACTTCCAACATTTTACATTATGTATAGAAAAAGATAAGTAATGATATAATAATTAGTTTCCACCGAGATTTGAACTCGGATCGCAAGATTCAGAGTCTTGAGTGCTAACCATTACACCATGGAACCGCTGTTTGAGTATTAGCCTCGCAAGCACACTTACAACATCTTACATTATGTATAGAGAGAAATAAATCATGATAAAATATTAAGGTTCCACCGAGATTTGAACTCGGATAGCAAAATTCAGAATCTTGAATTCTAACCATTACACCATGGAACCGCTGTTTGTATTTTAGCCTCGCAAGTGCACTACCAACATCTTACGTTATGTAATAAGAAAAAAGTCATGATATAATATTAAGGTTCAACCGAGATTTGATCTCGGATCGCAAGATTCAGAGTCTTGAGTGCTAACGATTACACCATTGAACCGCTGTTTGAGTGTTAGCGTCGCAAGCACACTTACATCTTACATTATGTATAGAGAAAATAAGTCATAATAAAATATCAAGTTTCCACCGAGATTTGAACTCGGGTCGCAAGATTCAGAGTCTTTAGTGCTTAAAACCATTACACCATGGAACCGCTGTTTGAGTTTTAGCTTCGCAAGGACTCTTCCAACATCTTACATTATGTATAGAGAAAAATGAGTCATAATACAATATTAACTAAGGTTCCACCGAGATTTGACCTCGGATCGCAAGTTTCAGAGACTTTAATGCTAACCATTATTCCATGGAACCGCTATTTCAGATTTAGCCTCGAATGTACACTTGCAACATCGTACAATTATCTATAGAGAAAAATACCTTATGAAAAAATATTACGATTCCAACGAGGTTTGAACTCGGATTGCAAGATTCAGAGTCTTGAGCGCTAACCATTACAGCATCGAACCGCTGTTTCAGTTTTAGCATCGCATGTACAATTACAACATCTTACATTATATATAGAGAAAATCATGCATAAAATATAAAGGTTCCACCGAAATTTGAACTCGGATCGCAAGATTCAGAGTCCTTAGTCCTAACCATTACACCATGGAACCGCTGTTTGAGTTTTAGCCTCGCAAACACACAACATCTTACATTATGTAAAGAGAAAGAAGTCATGCTAAAATATTAAGGATCCACCGAGATTTGAACTCGGATCGCAAGATTAAAGTCTTGAGTGCTAACCATTACAGCATGGAACCGCTGTTTCAGTTTTAGTCTCGCATGTACACTTGCAACATCTTACAATTATCTATAGAGAAAAATACCTTATGATAAAATATTTAGGTTCCAACGAGGTTTGAGCTCGGATCGCAAGATTTATGGTATTGAGTGCTAACCATTACACGATGGAAACGCTGTTTGAGTTTTAGCCTCGCAAGCACACTTGCAACATCTTACATTATGTATAGAAAAAGATAAGTAATGATATAATAACAAGTTTCCACCGAGATTTGAACTCGGATCGCAAGATTCAGAGTCTTGAGTGCTTAAAACCCTTACACCATGGAACCGCTGTTTGAGTTTTAGCTTCGCAAGGACTCTTCCAACATCTTACAGTATGTATAGAGAAAAATGAGTCATGATACAATATTAAGTAAGGTTCCACCGAGATTTGACCTCGTATCGCAAGTTTTCGAGACTTTAGTGCTAACCATTATACCATGGAACCGCTATTTCAGTTGTAGCCTCGAATGTACACTTGCAACATCTTACAATTATCTATAGAGAAAAATACCTTATGAAAAAATATTACGATTCCAACGAGGTTTGAACTCGGATTGCAAGATTCAGAGTCTTGAGCGCTAACCATTACAGCATCGAACCGCTGTTTCAGTTTTAGCATCGCATGTACAATTACAACATCTTACATTATATATAGAGAAAATCATGCATAAAATATAAAGGTTCCACCGAAATTTGAACTCGGATCGCAAGATTCAGAGTCCTTAGTCCTAACCATTACACCATGGAACCGCTGTTTGAGTTTTAGCCTCGCAAACACACAACATCTTACATTATGTAAAGAGAAAGAAGTCATGCTAAAATATTAAGGATCCACCGAGATTTGAACTCGGATCGCAAGATTAAAGTCTTGAGCGCTAACCATTACACCATGGAACCGCTATTTGAGTTAAAGCCTCGAAAGCACACTTCCAACATCTTACATAATGTATAGAGTAAAATAAGTCATGATACAATATTAAGTAAGGTTCCACCGAGATTTGAACTCGGATCGCAAGATTCAAAGTCTTGAGTGCTAACCATTACATCATGGAACCGCTGTTTGAGTTTGAACCTCACAAGCACACTTCCAACATCTTACATTATGTATAGAGAAAAATAAGGCATGATACAATATTAAGGTTCCACCGAGATTTGAACTCGGATCGCAAGATTCGAAGTCTTGAGTGCCAACCATTATACCATGGAACCGCTGTTTCAGTTTTAGCCTCGCAAGCACACTTGCAACATCATACATTATGTTTAGAGAAAAATACCTTATGATTACCGGTAAATATTAAAGTTCCAACGAGATTTGAACTCGGATCGCAAGATTAATAGTCTTGAGTGCTAACCATTACACCATGGAACCGATGTTTGAGTTTGAACCTCGCAAGCAAACTACCAACATCTTACACTATGTATAGAGAAAAATAAGGCATGATACAATATTAAGGTTCCACCGAAATGTGAACTCGGATCGCAAGATTCAGAGTCTTGAGTGCTAACCATTACACCATGGAACCGCTGTTTGTAGTTTAGCCTCGCAAGCACACTTCCAACACCTAACATTATGTATAAAGAAAAAAAAATTGATAAAATATTAAGGTTTCACAGAGTATTGAAGTTGGATCGCAAGATTCAGAGTCTTGAGTGCTAACCATTACATCATGGAACCGCTGTTTTAGTTATAGCCTCGCAAGCATACTTCCAACATCTTACATTATTTATAGAGAGAAATAAGTCATGATAAAAAGTTAAGGTTCGACCGAGATTTGAACTCGGATCGCAAGATTCAGAGTCTTGATTGCTAACCATTACACCATGGAACCGTTGTTCGAGTTATAGCCTCGCAAGCACACTAACAGCATCTTACATTATATATAGAGACAAATAAGTCATGATAAAATATTAAGGTTCCACCGAGATTTGAACTCGGATCGCAAGATTCAGAGTCTTGAGTGCTAACCATTACACCATGGAACCGCTGTTTAAGTTTATGCCTTGCAAGCACACTTACAACATCTTACATTATGTATAGAGAAAATACCTTATGATAAAATATTAAGGTTCCACCGAGATTTGAACTCGGATCGCAAGATTCAGAGTCTTGAGTGCTAACCATTACACCATGGAACCGCTGTTTGAGTTAAAGCCTCGAAAGCACACTTCCAACATCTTACAATATGTAAAGAGAAAAAAGTCATCGTACAATATTAATGTTCCACCGAGATTTGAACTCGGATCGGAAGATTCAGAGTATTGAGTGCTTACCATTACATCATGGAACCGCTGTTTGAGTTTTAGCCTCGCAAGCACACTTCCAACATCTTACATAATAGAGAAAAATACGTCATGATAAAATGTTAAGTTTCCACCGAGATTTGAACTCGAATCGCAAGACTCAAAGTCTTGGGTGCTAACAATTACACCATGGAACCGCTGTTTGAGTTTTAGCATCACAAGCACACTTCCAACATCTTACATTATGTATAGAGCAAAATAAGTCATGATCAAATATTTAGGTTCCACCGAGATTTGAACTCGGATCGCAAGATTCAGAGTCTTGAGTGCTAACCATTACACCATGGAACCTCTGTTTGAGTTTTAGCCTCGCAAGCACACTTGCAACATCATACATTATGTTTAGAGAAAAATACCTTATGATTAAATATTAAAGTTTCAACGAGATTTGAACTCGGATCGCAAGATTAATAGTCTTGAGTGCTAACCATAACACCATGGAACCGCTGTTTGAGTTAAAGCCTCGAAAGCACACTTCCAACATCTTACACTATGTATAGAAAAAAATAAGGCATGATACAATATTAAGGTTCCACCGAAATGTGAACTCGGATCGCAAGATTCAGAGTCTTGAGTGCTAACCATTACACCATGGAACCGTTGTTTGTATTTTAGCCTCGCAAGCACACTTCCAACACCTAACATTATGTATAAAGAAAAAAAGTCATGATAAAATATTCAGGTTTCACAGAGATTTGAATTTTGATCGCAAGATTCAGAGTCTTGAGTGCTAACCATTACATCATGGAACCGCTGTTTTAGTTATAGCCTCGCAAGCATACTTCCAACATCTTACATTATTTATAGAGAGAAATAAGTCATGATAAAAGGTTAAGGTTCGACCGAGATTTGAACTCGGATCGCAAGATTCAGAATCTTGAGTGCTAACCATTACACCATGGAACCGCTGTTTGAGTTTTAGCCTCGCAAACACACTTACAACATCTTACATTATGTAAAGAGAAAGAAGTCATGCTAAAATATTAAGGTTCCACCGAGATTTGAACTCGGATCGCAAGATTCAGAGTCTTGAGTGCTAACCATTACACCATGGAACCGCTGTTTCAGTTTTAGTCTCGCATGTACACTTGCAACATCTTACAATTATCTATAGAGAAAAATACCTTATGATAAAATATTAAGGTTCCAACGAGGTTTGAACTCGGATCGCAAGATTTATAGTATTGAGTGCTAACCATTACACGATGGAACCGCTGTTTGAGTTTTAGCCTCGCAAGCACATTTCCAACATTTTACATTATGTATAGAAAAAGATAAGTAATGATATAATAATAAGTTTCCACCGAGATTTGAACTCGGATCGCAAGATTCAGAGTCTTGAGTGCTAACCATTACACCATGGAACCGCTGTTTGAGTTTTAGCCTCACAAGCACACTTACAACATCTTACATTATGTATAGAGAAAAATAAATCATGATAAAATATTAAGGTTCCACCGAGATTTGAACTCGGATAGCAAAATTCAGAGTCTTGAATGCTAACCATTACACCATGGAACCCCTGTTTGTATTTTAGCCTCGCAAGTGCACTACCAACATCTTACGTTATGTAAAAAGAAAAAAGTCATGATATAATATTAAGGTTCAACCGAGATTTGATCTCGGATCGCAAGATTCAGAGTCTTGAGTGCTAACGATTACACCATTGAACCGCTGTTTGAGTGTTAGCGTCGCAAGCACACTTACATCTTACATTATGTATAGAGAAAAATAAGTCATAATAAAATATCAAGTTTCCACCGAGATTTGAACTCGGATCGCAAGATTCAGAGTCTTGATTGCTTAAAACCATTACACCATGGAACCGCTGTTTGAGTTTTAGCTTCGCAAGGACTCTTCCAACATCTTACATTGTGTTTAGAGAAAAATGAATCATAATACAATATTAAGTAAGGTTCCACCGAGATTTGACCTCGGATCGCAAGTTTCTGAGACTTTAGTGCTAACCATTACACCATGGAACCGCTATTTCAGTTTTAGCCTCGAATGTATACTTGCAACATCTTACAATTATCTATAGAGAAAAATACCTTATGAAAATATATTACGATTCCAACGAGGTTTGAACTCGGATTGCATGATTCAAAGTCTTGAGTGCTAACCATTACAGCATCGAACCGCTGTTTCAGTTTTAGCATCGCATGTACAATTACAACATCATACATTATATATAGAGAAAATCATGCATAATATATTAAGGATCCACCGAGATTTGAACTCGGATCGCAAGATTCAGAGTCTTGAGTGCTAACCATTACACTGTGGAACCGCGGTTTGAGTTTTAGCCTCGCAAGCACACTTACAACATCAAACATTATACAAACAAAAAAATAAGTCATGATAAACTATTCAGGTTCCGTCGAAATCAATATTGCTTATTTTTACTTATTAATTAGAAATTATTATTTCTATTAATTTATTAATTAATATTTGTATAGATAAATAAGTCTATAAACAATCATTTCTATTAATTTATTAATTTATGTTTGTATAGATTAATAAGTCATGACAAAATGTCAAGGTTCCACCGAGATTTGAACTCAGATCGCAAGTCTTGAGTGGTAACCATTACAGCATGGAACCGCTGTTTCAGTTTTAGCCACGCAAGTACACTCACAACATCTTACATTATCTATAGAGAAAACTAAGTCATGATAAAATATTAAGGTTCCACCGAGATCTGAACTCGGATCGCAAGATTCAGAGTCTTGAGTGCTAACCATTACACCATGGATCCGGTGGTTAAGTTTTAGCCTCGCAAGCAAACTTACAACATCTTACGTTATGCATAGAGAAAAATAAGTAATTATAAACTATTCAGGTTCCACCGAAATTTCTATTACTTATTTTAATTTCTTAATTAGAAATAATTAGTTCTATTAATTTCTATTAATGTATTAATTTCTATTTGTATAGATTAATAAGTCATGATAAAATTTTAATTTTCCACCGTGATTTGAACTCGGATCGCAAGATTCAGAGTATTGAGTGCTAACCATTACACCATGAGACCGCTGTTTCACACGGTCTCTCAAGCACGCTTACAAGACCTTTAATTATCTATTCAGATAAAATACAATCGTGATGAAATATTTAGTTTCAACCGAGATTTGAACTCGGATCGCTAGATTCAGAGTCTTGTACTATCGCACTGTCACCATGGAACCCCAAGCACGCTTAAAACACCGTATATTATTTGTAAAGATAAATAAGTCACGATAAAATATTAAGGTTCAACGGAGATTCGAACTTTTATCGCAATAGTTATTTTGATGGTAGCTTGTAATTTATGTGGCTTATGTTATCATGGCGATAGTTGGTTATCTTTGTCGTTGTAGTTAAAATTGGGTAAGTTGGTAATGTATATGGTGGCAAGTGATTATGGGGTTAGCTGGGTTTCTATGTGGTTGTAGTTAAAATGGTGTTATCAGGTAATCTATGTGGTTGGAGTTAAAATGGGGTAAGCTGGTTATCTATGTGGTTGTAGTTGAAATGGGGTAAGCTGGTTATCTATGTGGTTGTAGGTAAAATGGGGTTAGCTGGTTATCTAATTGGTTGTTGTTAAATTGCGGTAAGTTGGTTATTTATGTGGTTGTAGTTAAAATGGTGTAAGCTGATTATCTAAGTGGTTTACTTAAAATTGTGTTAGCTGGTTATCTATGTGGTTGTAGTTAAAATGGTGTTAGTTGGTGATGTATGTGGTGGCAGGATATTGTGATGGTAGTTTGTTATGTCTGTGGTTGAAGTTATTATGGCCTTAGTTGGTAATGTATGCGTTAAAAATGTTTATGGTGGTGTCGGTTATGTTTGTGGTTGAATTTATTTTGTCGTTATTTGGGGCTGAAGTTATATTGGCAATAGATTTTAGTGTTTACGGTTAAGTTCTTACGGTGGTAGTTGGTACCGTGTGAAATTGGAATTATTGTGACAGCAGTTGGTAATTTGTGTGTTTTGGTGCTTATATCGGCATTATCTAATCTATGTTGTTGCAGTGTTTGTCGTGGTAAATCACAATTACTGAGGATATAATTTTGTAGGGACACTGTATTGGCGACATTTTAGTGGTTAGTATACTGACAATAAGAGGTGTAACTTGTCGTGGAGATTGGTGTTTCACTGTGCTATTCACTAGGTGTTAATACCCAAATAGGCACACGCCCCTTGGTACAGAGTCCTCTTTCCTCGTTAAATGATCAAATATGGTGGGCACACGCTCATTTGTGAACTTGTCGATCTAGGGATAAATCTAAAACGTAATTGAATGTGTTTTCTTAACCATATATTGACACTCCCAATAATGTTGTTTTGAAGAGAACACATCACCAGGTTCCACCGAGATTTGAACTCGGACCACAGGATTTAGAATCCTGAGTGCTGACCGTTACACCATGGAACCGTTGATGTACGAGCTCCTCTAGAACGACACTCTCAGATCTTTCTGATAAATTCATTCAGAAAAGAAGTGGAATAGAAAATTGTGCTTATTTGAAGATTCATGGATTACTCGTATACATCTGTTTAATCTGTATTTGTCCCATTTCTTGTGTAACATGGTTTATAGTCATGTTATGGTATTGCCTTTACATAACTTGGAAAGCTGGACCAGAAAAGTAAATGTTTTGGCAAGCAACCAACGTAAGGTCGCGCAAGTAAATACATTAAGGTTTTTTAATCGCTATAAGCCTATTAGTTTTTTAATCGCCATCATACGATATACAGTTCAATTGCGATTTATTGTCATGAAGATTGTCCACGAATGATTTGTTGAACAGTGTTCGTCTAGTATTGTTATATGTACTTGTTTTTTTTTGTGTGTGTTTTGGCTCTGAGAAAAAGGTTTCGAACGTGTGTTCGTTCCACACTTTGAACAACCTATTACAGTACGTACGTACAGATATCTGGTCGCAAGATTCAGAGTCTTGAGTTTTAACCATTACACCATGGATCCGCTCTTTAAGTTAGCCTCGCATGTACACTTACAACACCGTACATAATGAATATATAAAAATAAAATCGTGAGACCATATTTAGGTTCCACCGAGATTTAAACTCGGATCGCAAGATTCAAATCTTGAGTGCTACCCAGTACACAATGGAACCTATGTTTTAGTTTTAGCCTCTCAAGCACGCTTACAACACCTTATTCTATTTGCATAGATAAATAAGTCATGCTAAAGTGTTAAGGTTCCACCGAGATTTGAACTCGGATCGAACGACTAAGATTCCTGAGTGCTAACCATTACACCATGGAACCGCTATTTTAGTTTTAGCATCGCAAGCACGCGTACAACACCTTATATTATCTATAGAGATACTATAAAATCGTGCTAAAACATTGAGGTTCCAGCGACCTTTGAACTCGGATCGCAAGATTAAGAGTCTTGAGTGCTAACCATTACACCAATAGGACCGCTGTACTATAGCTTCGCAAGCACGTTTACAACACCGTTCATGTTCTGTAGAGATGAATGGGATATGAAAAATGTTTAAGTTCTACCGAGATTTGAACTCGAGGGCTAACCATTACACCAGGGAACCGCTTTTTAACATGGCCTCACATGCACGTTTACAACACCTTACATTATCTATTGAGATAAAATAAAATCGGATCACAAGATTTAGACTTTGATATATTTTGGTGGAAGCTTGTAATGTATGTGGTTTAAGTTAGTATGGTGTTAGTTGGTAATGTATATGGTTTATGCTATATGGTGATAGTTGGTTATATATAAGGTTGCAGTTAATATTTTGTTAGCTGGTAATGTATACGGTTGCAAGTAATTATGGCGTTAGTTTGTAATGTATGTGGTTAAAATGTTTATTATGGTGTCGGTTATGTTTTTGGTTGAAGTTATTTTGGCGATATTTGGTAATAATTTTGGCTGAAGTTAATATGGCGGTAGTTGGAAGTGTGTATGGTTAAATTTATTACGGTGGTAGTTGGTTACGTGTGTAATTGATTTATTGTGGCGGTAATTTGTTATGTGTGTGGTTCAAGTTATTATAGTGACAGTTGGTAAAGTGTTTGTTTTAGTGGTTATTGTGGTGTTATCTAATCAATGTTGTTGCAGTTCTTAACTCGGTAGTTGGTAAATCATTATAAGATTTCAATATAGTTAATGTTGGTGACATTTTATTGGTTTGTATACAACTGTACTGACAGTAAAAGGTGTATTTTGTCGAGGAGATTCGTGTTGTATTGTGTTATTCAATGGGTGTACATAAACAAATAGGCACATCTGTCCTCATTTAATGACCAAACATGATGGATACAAGCTCGTTGGTGATCTTGTTGGTCTGGGATAATAAGTCTAAAACGTCATTGAATGTGTTTTCTTAACCATATATTGACACTTATAATAATGCTGTTTTGAAGAGAACACATCACCAGGTTCCACCGAGAATTGAACTCGGATCGCAGGATTCAAAGTCCTGAATGCTGACCGTTACACCATGAAACCATTGATGTACGAGCTCCTCTATAATGACACTCTCAGTTCTTTCTGGTCAACTCATTCAGAATAAAAGGGAATAGAAAACTGTGCTTATTTGAAGATTAATTGATTACTCGTATAAATCTGTGTAATATGTAGTTGTCTCATTCTGAGCTTACCTCGTTCATATGACTTGGAAAGCTGGATCCGAAAAGAATATGTTTTGGCGCGCAAGGAAATAAATTATTAATGAATTGCTATAAGTCTATTATTTTCGAATCGCCATCATGCGATAAAACAATTAATCAATTGCGATTTATTTTCATGAAGATGGTTCACGAATGACTTGCTGAACAGTGTTTGTCAGTATTGTTATATGTACTTGTTCTTAGAGTTTTGGCTCTGAGAAAAAAGTTTCGAACGTATGTTCTTTCCACATTTTAAACAACATCTTATATTATGTATAGAGAAAAGTAAGTTATGATAAAGAGTTAGATTGCACCGAGATTTGAACTCGGAATGCAAGATTTAGAGTCTTGAGTGCTAACCATTACACCATGGAACCGCTGTTAGAATATTAGCCTCGCAAGCACACTTACAACATCTTACATTATCTAAACAGATAACATAGCATCGTGATAAAATATTTAAGTTCTACCGAGATTTGAACTCGGATCGAAAGATTGAAAGATCGAAAAACTGCTATTTGAGTTTTATCATCGCAATTACGCTTACAACACCTTACATCATGTAAAGAGATAACATCAAATCTCGATACAACAGTGAGGTTCCATCGAGATTTGAACTCGGAACGCAAGATTCAGAGTTTTCAGTGCTAACCATTGCACCCTGGAACCGCTATTATTCTATCCGTAGAATACCGTCAGGGCCATCGTGGTTACACATTAAAATCCAGAGGGCGACAATGCTATAGTACGATAGTACGATGGCGACAATGCGATAGTACGATGGCGACAATGCGATAGTATGATGGCGACAATACGATAGTATGATGGCGACAATGTGACAACACGATAGTACGATGACGACAATGCGACAGTGTGACAATACGATAGCGACAATGCGATAGTACGATGGCGAAAATGCGATGATACGATGGCGACAGTGCGATATGCCTATCGCATTGTCGCCATCGTACTATCGCATTGTCGCCATCGTATTGCCACCCTGTCGTAATCGTATTATCGCATTGTCGCTATCGTACTATCGCGTTATCGTACTGTCCTCATCATATTATCGCATTGTCGCCATCGTACTATCGCACTGTCGCCATCGCATTGTCGCACTGTCGTCATCGTATTATCGAATTGTTGCCATTGTACTATCGCACTATCGCATTGTCGCATTGTCGCCATCGTACTATCGCACTGTCGCCATCGTATTGTCGCACTGTTGTCATCGTATTATCGAATTGTCGCCATCGTACTATCGCACTATCGCATTGTCGCCATCGTACTATTGCACTGTCGCCATCGTATTGTGGCACTGTTGTCATCGTATTATCGCACTATCGCATTGTCGCATTGTCACCATCGCACTATCGCACTGTCGTCATCGAATAGTCGCACTGTCGTCATCGCATCGTATTATCGCATTGTCGCCATCGTACTATCGCGTTATCGTACTGTCGTCATCGTATGTTTGCATTGTCGTCATCGTACTATCGCACTGTCGCAATCGTATTGTCGCACCGTCGTCATCGTACTATCGCATTGTCGCCATCGCACTATCGCATTGTCGCCCTCTGGATTTGAAGTGTAACCACGATGGCCCTATTCCGTACGCATAGTACGCATTATCACAATAAGCATGGATCTCTAAATTGTTTTTAAACTCGACGAGATAAGGAACTACTTTCGATTTAGTGTGGTGTAACCTGAAAGGATCATATTTAATTGTTTGATGGCGTCTAGATTAATTGTAATTACACCGCCCCAGAATTAGCAAAAATTGACTTAGTAGAAAGGAATCATTAATGTTTACGTGTGATGCAGCCACAGTTAAAATTGTATTAATGACTTGTTTTTGTTCTTTGAGTTAAATAAAAGGAATAAGAAGAGACTCGTAATGGAAGTTACTTTTTCGGCGTAACAAAAAGGTGGTATTTGGAAGTGGTAAGTACAGAGATGGTGGACAGGGGGGTAATACAGACTAGATTGTTAACGGTTTAGGTAGGTAAAGCGTTAGTTTTTATTTATTATCTAAATAAGGAAGCGGAGGCAAATTTAGTGTTGTTGTTTTTTCATTTAATGAATAATATTTTTATGCATGATAATTTCGAGAATTATCCAAGTAAACAATACATGTGAAGGTGGTGTTTAATGGTACTGCTACCTCCGTGCAGTGCACTCGTCTCCTTACCGCAAAGGACAAGCTCACAATTTAAGGTAAAACGTATAATTTGGCGTTTTTTTAGCTTAAAATGCCTGTCTCTTAAAAAAATACCTTAAAGGTCAACATGACACGGTTGAAAAACTGATTTGTTTACGAATATATCGATTGCATTGAAAGCCGGATACTACGTCAAACGCGTACGAGTCCGTTTCCAAGGTAGACCCAGTTTAGGTTGTCTTTGAGGGAAATCTAAATAACGCTTACTGTGGGGATCGATTCCGTGATCTCTGGTGACTTCGCGGCTGCTAGGATGACGCCATATCAACTACGCCACGGCGACCTTTGACATACCACTTATGACGTAGACTCATACTGATAATGCTGCATCGTGCACGACGTAGATTATACTGATAATGCTGCATCGTGCACGAGTAATCATCATTTGAAATAATTCTAAAGCGTTACAGACGCGAATATAAATAATAATTTCAAATAATAATGTTATCATATAAGTGGGTTACAACACGTGAATCCCTTACATCAAGTATAATGACAGTTAATCAGTACGGATGGTCAATTAACTGTGTCTTGTTCTGTGAAAATTGGACAAAATGCATGTGCGAAAAGTGTCGTCCCAGATTAGCCTGTGCAGTCCACACAGGCTAATCAGGGACGAAACTTTCCGCTTTAATGGTATTTTTAGTTTCAAGAAAGTCCTTCCTTACCGAAAGTCTAGTTTAGGCGGAAAGTGTCGTCCATGATTAGCCTGTGCTAACTACACAGGCTAATCTGAGACGACACTTTACGCACATGCATTGTTCCCAATTTTCTCAGAACAAAACACAATTAAGGATATGGCCTTTTAACCCAAGGGCACTATTCTAGTCAATTTGTGGGAAACCTGTTTCGTTCTTGTCTTGAATTTTTCTTTAAGATTTTAACTAACAAACTTACAAAAGCCAATATCTGTGTGAACGTCTTTTTAAATGATGTGCATGCCTAGTTTTATTTAAAATTGTTTATACATATTCTCAGTTCCACCAAGATTTGAAATCGGATCGAAGGATTCAGAGCCCTGAGTGCCAACCTTTACGCCATTGACACACTGTTTTTCTGTGGTCTTGCAAGAACGATTACAACATTATCAGAAGAGATAAATAAGTCATGATTAAATACAAATGTACTATCGGGATTTGAACTAGGGTGGCATGTTTCAAAATCCTGAGTGTTAACCATTACACAAATACCGCATGGAAACATGGAATCGCAAACACACTTACAATACCTTACATAATTTGCAGAGATTAATAAGTCGTGGTAAAAGTTAAGGTTTCACCGAGATTTTTACTCGTATTGCAGGATTCACAGTCCTGAGTGCTAACCATTAAACCATAGAACCTCTGTTTTACATGGCCTCTCCAGCACGCTCACAACACATTGCATCATCCATGGAGATAAATAAGTCATATTCAAATATTTATGTTCCAAATAGACGTGAGCTTGCAACGCTGGATTAACGTCGAAGGCAGAGTATTTATTGCTAGTATCGTATTTAAATAGGAATTTTGAGAAAAAAAGTTTGAAAATAAGGTTTGAGAAAAAAACTACTTCTGCTGTTTTACGAAAATAATGGATGGATGGATGGATTGATGGATGGATGGATGGATGGATGGATGGAGGGAGGGAGGGAGGGAGGGAGGGAGGGAGGGAGGGAGGGAGGGAGGGAGGGAGGGAGGGAGGGAGGGAGGGAGGGAGGGAGGGAGGGAGGGAGGGAGGGGAGGGAGGGAGGGGGAGGGAGGGAGGGAGGGAGGGAGGGAGGGAGGGAGGGGGAGGGAGGGAGGGAGGGAGGGAGGGAGGGAGGGAGGGAGGGAGGGAGGGAGGGAGGGACTGACGGACGGACGGGCGGGCGGTCGTGCGGGCGGGTGTGCGGGCGGCGGGCGGGCTGGTCGGTGGGAGGGCGGGTGGGTGTGTGGGATGGCGGGCGGGCGGGCGGGCGGGCCTGGGTGGGTGGCTGACTGGCTGGCTGGCTGGCTGGCTGGCTAGCTGGCTGGCTGGATGGATGAATGGATGGATGGATGAATGGATGGATGGATGGATGGATGGATGGATGGATGGATGGATGGATGGATGGATGGATGGATGGATGGATGGATGGATGGATGGATGGATGGATGGATGGATGGATGGATGGATGGATGGATGGATGGATGGATGGATGGATGGATGGATGGATGGATGGATGGATGGATGGATGGATGGATGGATGGATGGATGGATGGATGGATGGATGGATGGATGGATGGATGGATGGATGGATGGATGGTATAATGATCCCAATTTGAAAGTTATGTTTCCCTTCCAAGTTTTATAGGAAGGACATGATGAAGGACATACGCTTGTTACGTAGCATTTCCATTACCAAGAAGATGAGAAACACGTGTCATAACATTGAACGCTGCTTATCTTTATCAATATACCAGATCATCAGCTATATGTGCTAGAACGCGATGTCCAGATTGTCACACAGATAAGGTCACCAGATTGCACTCGACCGCTGTGTACGAGCCTACAGCTTTGCACAGACGCGCATCCTGCTGTGTACTCGATACCGGTAAATCTATACACGTGCCAGCCACGTGTAAGAATGCCAATGTCAATATTTTGCTTCTGTTTATTATTAATAATGCCTCCATTGCACGTGCGTATTATTATTTTTCGGCGTAAGCTGCATAAGCCAGCTTTTCACCTTAGTCTGACCTTTGTAAGTGTCCAATAAAATTCCAATAAAATTTCCCGCGGCTAGGTACGAATGAATACACTTCATTTATTCCATTGGCTGATTTGAGTATACCACCAGAACATTGGAAACATATCCGCGTCTTTGTAACACTGTTTTACTGTATGAAACAATTTTATCTCGAATGAAAAGGCTTAATAGATAGAACAGATTTACACTCAATTCTCGACATCAATACAGTTTGTGCGTACACCTTTTATTTTCAGAGTATTACCAGCGCAAAAGCGTTTATACTTAAAAGGCTATGTTCTCATATTTAGTACTTACTTCCTTATTCCTGTCAACATGTTAACATGTAAAAGTATAAAGAGCAATGGAAGCGAGGCCTCACTTTAAAGCATTGCATTTCAACCCGCGAGGTATATCGGGTCAATTCGCGGACATTCAGAGTTTATATACAGGTCATCACCGGAGTTGGCGGCCAGTAAAATAATCGTTATATAATAAAGACGCTATCCGTGAACTAGGTGACCTGGAATTTTCTTTAGACCAGAAATATGTTAAATGAAGATATTCAGCAATATAATTATGGTATGTTAATAATAGATTCTTAATGTGTTTTCAACAATACAATGATAAATATTATTGTTGATAAATTTAACAATAATTATTCGTCCATATTGCCTAATGTACTAAAGTGATATTATGAGCATGTAACAGTTTATAGGTGTCTATCGACACCGTTGATTATTTTTGATGTTTCTACTTCATATACACTTATATTAATTAATGCAGCATCATCATACTTAAACAATATACCAGAAAGAGAAAAATAATGCATTTGAATATCAACCGTACTTTCGTTTGACAACTGATCATGCGTTTACGAGTTGAACCTAAATTTAGTTTTAGTGCAGATTTGTTCATACGACACAAAGACACGAAATTGTTTTACGGATCATTTCAGCTTACAGGACTGGGTGGGTCACGTAAGAATATCGAATATAAAATATATTTTTATAAACAACTGGTAGCAAGGTGAGTTGCAGATAATTAATCAGTAACCACATTTTAACTAACTATTTTGACCTGTTAATTCTTTTCAGCTCAATTCAACAGTGCAAAATGCCCATAATATCACTTTAAGCATTAGCACGATGATAATTGATACTGTTAATAATCGAATCAAATAGCAATGCCCGACAAACCACTAAAACAGGTTTGTTCGAAGAACGCGCCTATAAATACGGATACTTCTCGTGTGGCCGGTTGACTCATATGTTTAAATTTCACTTCCATTCTTCTTTTGGTTTTCTGTTTTGTATCTATAGGTTTATGACCAGCAATATGTTATAATGTAAAATAAGCCGCGAAAACTCCCCGTAACATCCCGTACTGCGTGTGATGCAGCTAAGAACTGCACAGAAAAAGACATTCGCTATACTTGATCTGATTCATTAAACTATTTACGCCGTATATCTTTTTAAAAGATATTTCTTGTTATTATTATTATTATTATTATTATTATTATTATTATTATTATTATTATTATTATTATTATTATTATTCGTGTTATTATTATTTGTTATTATTATTTATTTATTTTTTATTTATATTATTATTATTATTATTATTATTATTATTATTATTATTATTATTATTATTATTATTATTATTATTATTATTATTATTATTTATTTTATTTTATTTTATTTTATTTTATTTTATTTTTTTTATTATTTTTTTATTATTGGTATCTTTTGTATTTGAAGTTGTTGTTGTTTTGCCTTTTTTTCCAATATTAAAAGTCTGATTGTTCAATCGGTTATCGTTTCTCTTTTTTGCGAAGACGTTTTCGCATGTTTGAAATACATAAGAAATAACTATGTAATGTTCAGCTTTCAATTTATGATTTAATGATTTCAATCCATACAAAAACTAACACTGGATACAATTTGTAACTGTTAATTAATAAGCGCCTGCAGTTCAACGTTCTTTAACAATAAATATGCAATCCTATTGTATCGTACACCAATACTTGATGACGTGGGGAGATGTAGATTTATTACCGGGTACGTGAGAATAGAAAAACTAAACAGGACGCTCAGCTCTGTTCAAACTAGGGTCTGGAAATGCATGTAATTTACGTTTATAATGGGGATGTATTGTTATTATTATTATTTAAATGCTACTCAACTTTTAAGTGATGTATGCACTTTTATAAAATCTGTAATTGAATAATTATATTGTGAAATTGTCTGTCATTTTGTAACACAATACCAGCTAAATTGTAGATCTATGTTCGGCCATAGATAGCTTTAAAGAGATAAAACCGGAAAGAATTGCTGTTTATTAATCGCTCAAACTATTTCGCTATTAATTGAAATGCATGAATACCGAACACCTATGTTAAATTGCACGCCATATTTAATATGACAAAGCACAATTCTATTTAACACAGTAGGGACACCACGTACATCGGACGCTTCATTTTCGTTTATTGAATTTTTATAAAACATTCATTCGGGTTCTCTTTTATAAAAAAAAATGATTTATCATCTGCTGTGGAAAGGACGAGCATTCAACCTTTAAGTCACCTTTCACGATTTGGTAAACTGACACAATTAAAAAAATCATATTTGCACTTTTTTGTTTTAAATGTGATATTTGCGAGAAAAATATAGTAATAATGAACATTAACCATTCTCTTTAATATCCACATAGGCATCTTTTGAGTTTTGACGATTTAAAAATCTAAAAATTATAAAGCGTTACAGGCACGAAACGATTGAATAATTTGGAGAGGTATTTTGTTTTCGTGTGACATGACCTGAAATGCGTACATAAGGTATAAAAACGCCGCATCGTATATGAGTACAGATGGCCCAATTGTTTCAGAGCTAGTCTTTTACGCCAAGGTTCAGTGGTTCGTTTGGTTCTGGGTTACTGTTTATGTCCCCCCAGTTTATACTGATGGACATATTGTTTTTGCCCTATTGTTATTGTTTTGGCATGCATGGAGCTGCACATTTTGAGTTGTTTTATACCGGAAATACTTCGTTCAAATGTTTACGTTATAAATTTAAAGAAGAAGAATGACAAACTTAAAAAACCTGCCAAATCTGAGAAAATGTCCCTTTAAACAAAGTACATCTCAAGTTTCAAATGTTGATATTTTCAGTCAATAGGTTTGTGGCTGATGATTGAATGAGTGTTGTTGTCAGTCATATGCTGTCTCGTCGTTGTTGTTGTTTTTGCTGTCTGTCAACGGATGTGTGATTATTGGTCCGTCAACTAATGTGTGATCATTGGTTCAGTCAACTGATGTGTGTATATTGGTTCAGTCAACTGATGAGTGATTATTGGTTCAGTCAACTGATGTGTGTATATTGGTTCAGTCAAATGATGTGTGTATATTGGCTCAGTAAACTGATGTGTGATTATTGGTTCAGTCAACTGATGTGTGATTATTGGTTCAGTCAATTGATGTGTGATTATTGGTTCAGTCAACTGGTGTGTGATTATTGGTTCAGTCAACTGATGTTTGATTATTGGTTCAGTCAACTGATGTGTGATTATTGGTTCAGTCAACTGATGTGTGATTGTTGGTTCAGTCAACTGATGTGTGATTATTGTTTCAGTCAACTGATATGTGATCTTTGGTTCAGTCAGCTGATGTGTGATTATTGGTGCAGTCAACTGGTGTGTGATTATTGGTTCAGTCAACTGATGTGTGATTATTGGTTCAGTCAACTGATGTGTGATTATTGTTTTAGTCAACTGATGTATGGATGTTGATGTTTGAATCAGTCAACTGGGGTTTTGCTGTTGGTGTTGCTGTTGTTTCACTTAAATGTAATATGTTATATTCGTCAACTGCTTTTCGAATGTTGTTGTTCTCAGTCAACTGGTATCTGGTTGTTGTTGCAATCCACATGTGTCTGGTTAATTTTGTTGCTGTCAATCAACTGGTGTCTGATTGTTGATGTCAATCACATTGTGCCATATTATTGCAGGCGATGTTACTCAAATCATGGCTGTTTTTGTCAACAACCTACTGTTGTCTGTTCGTTGTTGTCTTCATTTTTGTTTCTTGGTGCCGTTGTATGTTATTCGTTGTTGGTGGGTGTTTTGTTTCTGCTATTGAAGTCGATTTAATTTAATTTGATTTATTTTCGCCGTTTTTTGTTTCTTTTAGCATCGCTGTCAAGCAATAACGTAGAATAATATTTTAATTAAAAAAATACATTTCTTTATGACAGTCTTTTCTTTGATACTGGCTAAATAAATAGTTTTTTCAATCATTCTTCAGTTTATCTGGCATTACAGTATATTTTACGATTTTTGTCTGCTAAAATACATAAAACATCGTGGTTTGTTTTGAGGATTAAATCAAAACCTAATAAATACGCGACAATTCACGATAAGAATTGATCGAGTACCATGAGTATGAAATCACATGGTATCGCGCTCAATAATGAGCAATACATTTTCTCCGCGTCAATAGCTCGTAAAACACGAGCCCCCTCTCAAGTGGAAATTAATTGTCAACCCATGAATAAGGGTAAAATATTTATCTGTCTGACAAAGACTTGAAGTTGTATTGCTTCAGACCCATGAAATATGTCAATATGTTTTACGAAAACAATGGTGGAATTAGTCGGATTGTGTGTTTCGGACAAAAGGCAGTGTAATATGAACCCGCAGATGAATCGGACAAAGAGTTAATAAGTATTCATAACGTTAAAATAACGATTATATTACCTATTTTACTATTTAGCGCTTATATAAATCTGTTTACGAATTATCATAATAATAAATAATCGTCGCTTGTATTTATTGAACATTTACACTTCGTTTATAATAAAGTCCAGACACTTTTCATTGTCATCACTCCATTAAAATTCAATAAGCTTTATTTAATTGTTGTAGTTCTTTTGTTATAACCTCAGTATATACATTTATTTTTTCCCATCAACTCACATTCATTAGGGGAGGTTGATAGAGCATTTGTAGTTTACAAACAATGTCATACAATATCAACATATTCATCTTGATCATTTTCACAATAAATACATGTATATATATATAAATATTTGTTTGTGTAACGGTTCAATGTAAGTCCGCTCACTTTCCAATCCATGGTTTCGTATTTTAAATACAAATCGCGAAGATAAAATGAGTCGTGTTCTGAAAAAACTGGGCCTAATGCATGTACGTAAAGTGTCGTCCCAGATTAGCCTGTGCAGTCCGCACAGGCAAATCAGGGATGACACTTTCCGCTTTGATGACATTTTTCGTTTAAATGAAGTCTTTTCTTAGCAAAAATCGAATATAGGCGGAAAGTGTCGTCCCTGATTAGCCTGTGCGGACTGGGATGTACCTTCTATCAGTATTTCATTTCATAACCAGAAATGTGTTCGATTGCAAGTACTCATGGTTGACCGCAATTCGGCATAATAGTAGTCATTTTACCCATTTGTGCCTAATGGACTCTCCCATCCTTCTAAATTGGATCAATTTATTTCCAAAATTAGGGATGTCTAGTATATTTATTTCTATATTTAGAATATTTCTTACAGAAATTCCATTAAGCAAACAGCGCAGACCCTGATGAGACGCCGCATCATGCGGCGTCTCATCTTGGTCTACGCTGTTTGCCAAGGCTTTTTTTCTAAACGCTAGGCACAAATGGGTTATGTGTAATTGTATTAATTTAAAATAGCATTAATGCATAAATTGCTGATAAACCTCACTGGGGCCACATCGAGAATTTGGATCCGCATCATGAACAACACTAGCATGAAGAGTGCATTTGAAGCGGTATACGTAAAGAGAACGATCTATGATCAAAAAGGTACGGGTCGGTACGGGTTTCCCCGAAATGAGACCTATAATGTCCCTGAAATGACGAAGGTATTTTTTTTACTTCAAATAATTTTATAAATCGTATGATATCAATCAAAACTTCGAGTCATATTTAAATTGTGGTCAATAATGATCTTCCAACATACTTATCTTGAGTTTACAAACATACCGTCATGTCTGTTCTGCGTATAAGGAGAGCATATGGGAACCAACACAAGGAACTTTGCGACATCTTGGTAAAATTTTCTGTAATGTACCCGACACATGTATATGTGCACATGTATTTCGAAGATTATGAGGCTGCGTGATGTGAGAGAAGACTGAATTACTAGGAAACATCACATGCCCGGTAGAAGAAACATAACATGCCCGGTAGAGGAAACATAACATGTCCGGTAGAGGAAACATCACATGCCCGGTAGAGGAAACATCAAATGCCCGTTAGTGTGACCATCAACAAAGCTCACATGCCCCGGGTCTAAGGATCGCCTTGTTATGTTTTACTTGTTATTCTTGTTTTTGTTGCTATTGTATCGGGGTTTATAGTGGTTCTACGTCCGAGGCTCCTTAATATGTCTTCGTACTTGTTCGTTAAATGGATGGGGTTAACCCATTTATGCCTAGTGGACTCTCCCATCCATCTAAATTGGATCAATTTATTTCCAAAATTTGGGATGTCAAGTATATTTATTTCTATATTTAGAATAATTCTTACAGAAATTTCTTTAAGCAAACAGCGCAGACCCTGATGAGACGCCGCATCTGATCATGCGGCGTCTCATCTGGGTCTACGCTGTTTGCGGAGGCCTTTTTTCTAGACGCTAGACGTAAATGGATTAATTAATATGTCTGCGAATTTGTTATTTAAATGGATGGGGTATAGAGGCGGACTTTCACCTTCACATATACTTGGCACTCATGTGCAGGGACTGTGATCTGCATGGCCATTTAACCTTCCGTCCTAGCGCTCAACGACACGGTCTGTACTCGCATTAAAATGTTACGCCGCTTTAATCCGCTTTGATGGATTTAGACATTTAAATATCCACTGTAATAGTTGTGCTCGTTAAGCCGATTTGAAGTATTACGTGTAAATTGATAAAATCAGAGATTTGGGATCACAAGTAGGGTATTTTCTGTATTATTCGTTCATAAGTTAATATAAATGATGTAAAGCGTTCTGATGATACACATCATTGTACAATGCAATATTGTAATGTAATAGTCTGCAAAGAATAAACTGAATAAAGTCGAATTAAGAGTTGGAAAAACAAGAAATTACAGAACTGCATTTAGTTTGCTTCAGTGCATACATACAGTATGCTGTGCTGTTTTTATAAATATTTTGTATGTATGTATATATTATTATAAATCTTCTTAACTACCATATACTACGTATATTTAACCCATTTATGCCTTGCGTCTAGAAAAAATGGCCTTTGCAAACAGCGTAGACCCAGATGAGACGCCGCATGATGCGGCGTCTCATCAGGGTCTGCGCTGTTTGCTTAAAGGAATTTTTGTAAGAAATATTCTAAATATAGAAATAAGTATACTAAAAATCCCTAATTTGGAAATAAATTGTTCCAATTTAGAAGTATCATGGGAGAGGCCACTCCGCATAAATGGGTTAATTACCGTATATTAAGTATACTTAAGTGAGATTCAAGACGAAAAAACAGTATCACATTCTCGTACATGCAGTACAATAACGTTTGACAATTTTTGTTTGAACGCAAACGTTTTAAGTTTTTATTTTCGTTTATAAAAATAACATGTGCGTCTTTGAACTAGTAAAAGCTGCAATTGTGAAAAAAAATTGCACGACTTCTGTTCAAGACACAAGTTTGTTTAAACTTTTTAGAAAAGAGAAAATTGAAGGTTGGACTCAATAAATATTTGCGTGTGTTTGTCTTGTGGGTAGAGTAAATAAACCAAACAAAAACACAACTGCTTAGGAAATTTATAAGATATGGCCTTTTTTATAAGGTAGTGTATAAATATTTGTATTAAACTGTGACAATGGTTATCAAGCAGAGTGTTTCTATATTCTATATAGGCTTAGGTCTCTAAATATTTATTTAAAGTAGTGTGAAATAATGCACGAGGCGTTGTGGCTTACATTTTGAATTTCACGTTATATGAAGGGAAACAGCGTGCAATTCCAAAGACATTTAACATTTAAGCATCAATTCCTATCGAAAATATGGCTGATTTGCGGTTGAGTTCACTGAATTGTTTATTTGAAGTATATCGTTGGTTAACTTGTAGTATTGTTATTGGCTTGCGGTTAACCGTTCGTAAATTGTGGTTTATTTTCGGTAGAAATGGCCGAGTTGTGATGTTTATGTTAATGGTTGAACTGCTGATATTTGGTTGACCCGTGTATATTTGGTCAACCTGTGTTGATGTGATAGACCTGTGTAGATATGATTTAATACTGAAGATCTGAATATATGGTTGACCTTGGTAGAAATGATTGTATAATATATACATGGTTAAACTTTGTATATACGGTTGACTTGTGTAGATGTGGTTGACCTGTTACCCGGGGTGAGGGGTGAGGGGGTAGATATGATAGTCCTGTGTTGATATGATTGAATAGTGTGAAGATTGAGTATATGGTTGACCTGGGTAGATATGGTTTTATAATATATACATGGTTAACCTTTGTATATACGGTTGACTTGTGTAGATGTGGTTGACCTGTTTAGCCGGGGGGTGGGGGTAGATATGATATTCTTGTGTTAATATAATTGAATAGTGCAGATATGGCTGATCTGTGTATATGGTTGACTAGAGTAGACATGGTAAACTATTGTATATACGGTTGACTTGTGTAGATCTGGTTAACCTGTGAATCTATATTTGACCTGTGGTAGTTATGGTTTACTTGAGAAGGTATGGGTTACCAGTCTTTTTAGCTTTAACAAGTGAATATATGGTTGAGCAGTGGTTGGTATGGATAACTTGTCTAGATATTGTTGAAAAGTGTCGATATGGTTGACTTGTGTAGACATAACTGGTCTGTGTATATACACAATGTATGTTAGGTTGTGTAGATAGGATTTACCTGCGTAGATATGGTTGAACTGTGCAGATAACGTGGCTCTTTGAAGGTATAATTCAATAGTGAAAACACGGTTGACCTGTGTAAATATGGTTGACCCGTGTACACATGGTTGAACAGTGCCAATATGGTTGAACTGCTTAGAATATTAGATATGGTTGACTTCTATAGAAGACTTGTCTATGTTATTTACCCATGCACATATGCACATATGGTTGACTTGCATTATACGGTTGTACGTATGAGTGATTTTAGACTTATTTACTTGTCGTTGACTTTAGTTTGACTCTTGCAGGTGACTTGAATTACACTGGTTTACTTGGGGTGACCCTATCTACTTGTGGGTCACTTGCATTATACTGCTATCGTTGTGCTTATCTTATGGTATTGACTTAACAATAACAAAAAAATCCGTTCGCAAATATTTGTATATTTATATAAATCTGTATGATGTGCAATACAACTTCATTTGCAATTTTTGCGTTAAGTATTGTTCCAAAGGTTGTTCCCCTTTGACTGCATTCGAATGGTTTTCACGCATTCACGCTTTTCATTTATGATCGAACACATTCGTTCGTTCGTACGCAGATTTGTACGTAGACAAGAAACAGTATACATGCTCATGTATGTCATACTGCTTATCTTTTAATCCACCAAGTCGCTAATGTCAGACAACAGTTAAAGACTATAAAACGATCGGCGGCCGTATCTGATGGGCGCTTTTTGTTGTGCGGCATTCTTTTGTCTTTGCTAATTAGTAAAGCGCAATCAGAAAGAACAATCGCTGGTAATTCTACCCCTGCAAGAAGCCTCGGCGTTCCAGGGTAGTGCGTCGAAACAAAGCACATAGACCCGAGATGTTATCGAGTTCCAACTTCGGGTCTCGAGCTCTTTGTTCCGTTGATAAAAACATTTAAGAATACCGTTTAGTCCTGACATGTTTTTTCGATTAGTTATGTTATGGTTTTAGAATGTTCTATTGACTTTGTTTTGTTTTTAACGGCCTATGCCATGACTGCTTCAATATTTGTGTGAGAGACTTTATAACCAGTTCAATATATGGTCAGAGGAAGGTGTGATACATACACATTTGCCTTTACAAAAAGTGTAAAGGTCATGTCCAGTGAAACCCAAACCTCATGTTTAAATATCTCGATACAATTACAGTTTGTTTATTTTTCACATCGATGCGCTGTTTCGATAGCCTGTGTTAAACAAACGAAATGTTTGCTCTTAGTAAACTGAAGCACTTTCAGGTATTACTTTCGTCGATTACCAACCAGATAGTTTAAATACATTGCTACTAGTCCGCTCTCAGTTTAGATTATTTAATGCACATTGCAACAATTATGATTGGTCCATTAAATTTTGTAAATTTTAATGTTCAAATGTTTTAATTTGTGTTTTACTTCGCAATTTCTTTCACCTTATGTTCTGTCTTTCGTCACTGATCACAGTAAAAAAACGTGCATACGCTACACATTTTGCTTCCACCCGACACTTTTTAAAAGATTGGCACATAGCTTATTCTTTTGTAAAATGTCATAGCTGACGCTTTGGGAAACACACGTGTTTCGTACTGGGAGCATTATTGGGCGCGGGAAAATGGGTGGGGGAGGGGTCACAACTTCGGACTCAATCTCAAGGGTTTCGTCTTTGTGTATTCAACCGGGATATGTTTCGTGTATATGTACGGTGTGATTCTTCCCCAAGAAACGTCATGCGTCTTGATGACGTCTCATTGAAGTTACTGTCATGTGTTTTGATGACTTAACATTGACGTCACTAGGACGCCGTTATTTTCGGCACACTAGCACAGCACGTCAGCGCATACGAGTTAGTGAACACAGTAGACAAACACCACACGAAAATAAGAGTTTTCTTTTCAACAAAAACAGAAACAAATGGTTTTTGAAATTTCGTTCGAATATGGGTTAGTTTATTTGTTACTATACAATTCTGTATGTTTTGGCAAATTTTACATGAAACACTTCAAACAAAACAATTGCATTCCAAGCAAAAACTCAAACGCCACTCGAACGGCAAACCGTATCACGTCAACCTTTACGTTACCTTTGCATTGAGAGAAATTCGCTAAATATAATCCCCACAAACTCGTCCATTATATATATTTAGTTACCAAGTTTACACTATCTTATGCTTTAAGAATAACCTGTTAATTTTCCGCTAACGTAAAACAAAGAAATCGAAACAAATTATATTTAAAAAAAACGCGTTTCTAAATAGATATATTTTTTCCTAACATGTGCTGTTTTTGTCACTGTCTGATCACTAACGCACCGTGCCGCACTATCAGCGCGTCCAATCTACGTCCTGCGTCGCTCACTGGTTACCCATGTCAACAATAAACAAAAACACAGCTTTTTTTAATACAGTCATTAATTAACCTCGGGTAACTAAACGATAAGCGTACCCCTTACCCCCCCCCCCATATCCCCCCGCCCCCCCCCCATATTCCCCCTTACTTCATTCTCGCAGTTATTGATATGCAAATGTTGATTGGTCTCAAAGTCTCAATCTGGTAATCTTTGTGGTAATTAAGAACAGTCTAAGATTTACAAAATCTTTTGTGTTCTTTCAATGACATTAATCCCTGCCACATGCAAACCAGTACCCCGTCACAATGCGAACGATCTCTTTGTCTCAGGGCACACCATGTACCTGGTATATTCATTCCCTATCTGAAACGTGTAGCCGGCCGGGTGCTTAAATCTTTAAAGTTGAATATAATATTTAAATCCGGTTACTATTGCATTATACAGATTCGTTTTCATCATAATCGCCTTTGGTTTATATAATCGCTTTTTAAAACCGTAAACCTTTGAGTATTCCACTGAATAACATTACCTTTATTTGAACTGCGACTTAACCTTATAATACTTGTTATGTGAAAGTTAACTGCTCGGTTCCCGTTTGACCAGCGAAATCAGAAAACGTTTAAAATAAATATTTTATCAATTGCTTTCTCAAATGTACATTTTAGCAGGCTAATGTGACCGTTTTATATAATATTATTTTTATATCATATTCGTAGTTGGGACTGTGTCTTTCTTGTATCAGTATAACGACCTCAAGTTATTTAATCTGCTAAAAGAATAGTAATACAAAGCGCAGTTTAGTTGTCGCTAATTCATCTGCTTTACAAGTAATCGGGTAGCCGAGAAGGCGGAGCCTATATCAGGAGGCGTAGACTATGCGATAATCGATTATGTCGACCAATCGCTTCGCAGATAGGCGTTCCTAATATTCCGATATGAATAGAATCTAGTTCTTTTTTAATCGCATATCTACTGCTACTGAACAAACGTAGCCGCTTGGAACAAACTGGGACATTCATTTACTCGTTCCTTTTCTTCGTTAGGTGTAGGATATTAAACTGTGCTGCAGGCAACATAATAGTCATTTAGAGCGAGTTAATTAGAACTTTGAAAAAACAGACTTTGAGTGTTAACGATTTGCATTGGGAAATATAGTTATCGCGATTTAAATATTTATGAGGATATTTTAAGGATCTCAGATCGGTTATTTATTCTATTTATTTCTTAGTTGTTCTGGTAGTTTGTGTGTGATCTCTACTATCGCTATGGCTGCTTCGACTATCACCCAGAAAGACACTACGTTCACGAAGATTTTCGTGGGTGGACTTCCATACCACACTACAGGTAACACTCCACTCTCTACTTTCACTTTGCCTCACGCCTGTTTAGCTCTGGTTTTACATGGAAAATGATTGTTCACTATTGATATATATATATAAATTGTATGAAAACTATCAATATTGTTACACCGTATATGATTGCAGTAAGTCGTAATTTTATCGGATCGTTGTCAGGACAACTATTGATAAAGTGTATTGAATTTGTTAAATGCTCATTGAAAGTGTGTGTACAATGAAATAATAGTTCGTTTGCTATACTTGTATGGAAGTATTCTGTAAAATATTTAATATCATGCTTCAATTTACATTTAACGGATTATGTTAAGCATTTGACTGTACATTTATATCGGTACATTCTTACGTTTTGTTTGTTTTCATATTTGACAAAACTTAAAGCGAATGAAAATGCATACTTGTATCGTTTTAAACATACATTATGTGTGTATCATTTAAGCAGCGAGCGCCCTAATTTCAGTTTATAATGTCAGTTTATAATGTACATTTACAACAATATTGATTATCAATATCATACATAATAATATGTATATATATTATATTAACGACAATACAATCTTATATTCATACACATTTCCACTACACGAACGTATTAAGACCTTCACATGTCAATTCTATCAAATCCAGCTGTTGTTTTTATAGTTTTAAAAGCTTTGCTACTACATTTGCGCCTAAATTTACTTAATCGTATATGCGCGAAGTATTGATTCTTCTACTTCCATTTTAGGAGCTATTTGTCCAACCTTCTCTTCGCCGCGGTTATGTTATAAAAACGGTTTAAGTTTATACGTTTAGCCAAGTTGTGTAAATACGGTCTGAAATTTGAGTCGGCCGCTTTGTATCCCATTAATCGATGTAGAGATTAAACCTTATTTCAGATGGCTTTAAAGCATGCTGTTTGATTTAGATTTTCGTTTAAACTTGAATTAGTCAGTGGCTTTAAAAGCGTTTCACACACGTGTTACAACAAAGACATTAATTGTGTTCGATTGTCATAAAGAATTTACCCGCACACTTTTGGCCATTGCGACATGATTCATGTTATGTTGTTATATGTTCGCTATATCGGTCATTTCTTAGCTAGGAACTAAATAAAACACATCTTTTATTATATAAAAATATATATCACTCTTTACTCAGATTTCGATCATTGAAAGCAATTAATTGGTGCTTTATAGGTTAATAAAACATTTTTGCATATCAGTATATTAATACGTATAATAAGAATCATTATATAAGCATTTCAATTTTTTCATGCCAAGTCGCACGTGTGTGAAAGCAAAAAGAGTAAAATAGTATTTACTTTATTTGATCTACAACGTCGTGTGTGAAATCAAACAATACAACACACAATACTTGCAATACAATTCAACAGGTTAGATTCTCAATTCAAGATTGCGTATCCCTACTCGCAAATTTATCATCAAGATCTACTTTATGAGAATTGCGCAATCTCCAGTGTTCTATTATACTAGTATGAGATATTATTTATTGCTCAACTGCAATAATCGCGATCATGCAATGGAATTTATTACAGGCATTGCAAGGGGTAGGCGGCTTTGAGATGGCTGTAAAATCATAACCAGGCGGAACACGTGTATTAAAATTATCAGACTCTCTTACATTTGAAATGATAAAAAACCTATCGCTATTGAAGAGTGTTTATTTTAATTCTCGTACTCACTAAATGTGAATGATGGAATTGAATCTTTAACAATTATGACAAACTGATTGTTATCACAAAATCATTCTTACAATTACGAGTTTCATATTGAAAAATCATGTCATTAAGTCAGGGCACAGGGCGTAATTTAAATACATCTGCTATAGATAAAACGGAGTTCAATGCATTGAAGTGTCCCCAAAGCTTTGCAGTCCTCACCGGCTAATTAGATACGATGTTGTGATATTTTTTTAGTTTAAAGGGATGCTCTTCTGAGTAAAAATTCAGTTTCAGCGCAAAGTGTCGTCTTTGATTAGCCTGGGCTGGCTGCACAGACTAATCTGGGACGACACTTTAGGCATATGCATTAAGACCTGTTTGACCAAAGCGATGCTAAAATACATTCACTATGGGCATAAATATGGGTAAAAGACCCTGTCCTATTTGTCTGGGTGGGGTTGGACTCGTACAATCGAAATGCAATCTCATTTCTTGTGATAGACAAGATTAAAGGGGCCTTTTCACAGATTTTGGCATTTTTTAACTTATTCATTAAATGCTTTATATTGATAAATGTAAACATTGGATCGTAAAAGCTCCAGTAAAAAATCAAGAATAAAATTAAAAAAAGGAAAAGAACATTGCCCGGAGCAGGTTTCGAACCAGTGACCCCTGGAGTCCTGCCATAGTCCTGAAGTAAAAACGCTTTAGCCTACTGAGCTATTCCACCGAGTTTACATACTTGACGTATTTTATACCTTATATAAGCAATCTTCCTAGTTTCACAAAATTTAACGACAAAAACAGAACTCTCCAAATTATTCAATCGTTTCGCGTTGCAACGCTTTATAATTTTTAGGTTTTAAAATCGTCAAAAGATGCATATAATGGCTATATTAGACCATGGTAAATGTTCAGTATTACTGTTTCCTCACAAATATCATAACTAAAACGAAAATTTGCGAATCTGAAACAACTTTTTTCAATTTTGTCAATTTACCAAAGCGTGAAAAGATCCCTTTAATATCTGAACAAATATTTCAACACATGTTCGCGATATTGAGAGAATCTAGGCATATCAGTGCAAATCTTTCTTCAAGATGCAATTTAAATCTTCCGCACTCTGCAGACCAGTATAATTACACATCACGTCGAGACGTTCCAGTGTTCCTAAACATAATATCGAATATTCGTCGAATTAATTTTGTTCGAGAAAAACACAATAAAACCATACGATACAGCTGAAAGATAGGAAGCAAGAACTGAAATCACAAGATCGAGAAATTCAGGCAATACTAAAACAGTGGCCTCTCGACTTCGTTGAACCCTAGTCTTAGATGCTTATATTCAACAGTAGTTTAATGTTTTTAGGCCCTAACAGGGTCTTAATATAATCACACTGTCTGTTGGAAACATGCATACAATTTTGACATTATATTTTCACATTGCGGTCATAGGAATATACATGTACCTACACAATTTTATCTCTATACCTAATATAAGTAGCCGTACGGGACCCGGTGTCTCTTAATCTGGAAATAGCGCGTGCAAGGCATGGGTGTTGAAGGATGGTTGCTGACCTCTACATCTCTGCGATGTTTATTTAATTTGGCGTTTATTTTGTGTTACAGATAAGTCCCTGAGAGAGTTCTTCGACAAGTTCGGCGACATTGAAGAGGCTGTGGTTATCACAGACAGACAAACTGGCAAAAGCAGGGGCTATGGATTTGTAAGTGTGAATATTCATTAAGCTAATTTGCATATCATTTGCATAATTGTTTTAAGAATCGAAAAGGGAGAAAATCCACAAAAAAAGAAAGTGCGTGTTGTCTATGGCTGTGTGAAGATGTGCGCCTATCCGCCTACCTATGGTCTGGTAGGCAAATTTAAATGAAATAGTGGATAAATGATATCAAATAGAATGTTGGATATTATTATCGCGCGGTCTATGTAAGTAAGGGCGTGATTTTGCAGTGGTTCACAGTATCAAAGTGTTTCTTAGAGTGTTTTCTTCTTCTGTCTCTGTCTCCATAGTAACAAAGAGTCTTCCCCTCCCAACCAGTAGTGGGCATTGATTCTTTTCATCTCTATGACGTCATTGATTCTGTCATCCTCTTATGACGTCATCGATCACAGAAACGATTTGATCTCTTTTGCATGACCGCTCTAGTAGTTTTCACGTGATTTTCCCCTTTGTTTCAAGACAAGATAATAAGCTTGCTAGTCATCGAGTTTGCGTAATTCACTGCCTGACGGGTAGCGCATTATGTAGTATTGTGTTTTTGTTTTGCTTGCGGTAGAGGTTTTTGTTCTATGATTTCTGTGTGAGGTGAGATACAAAGCAAGGACAAGATGAACGTGTTTGCAATATAGTATTGGCATCTCGTGCTGTCTACGTCAGTCATAGGAAAAGCTACTTTAATACCAGTTGACACATTGTTCTCAATTTAAAAGATAAATGACTAGAGAAAAAAGGTGCAATACATTTTAGCTTGTAAAACAAATAAAAGGTTTAGTCAAGATAGTGCCTCAATTAAATGCAATATTACGTTAATTTATCAATATAAATTGGACATATCAGTTGCAAAAAATATTTAATTTACATTAGATACGATAGCGATTTAAGAATATGCAACGGGTTCGCTTGACAAAATTAATACAAAAAAACCTACACGACCTGTATTTTGTTCAAGTGCATTTTTTGAACCCATTTATGCCTAGCGTCTAGAAAATAATGCCTTGGCAAACAGCGTAGACCCAGATGAGACGCCGCATGATGCGACGTCTTATCAGGGTCTGCGCTGTTTGCTTAAAGGAATTTCTGTAAGAAATATTCTAATTATCAGAATATACTAGAAATCCCTAATTTTGGAAATAAACTGATCCAATGAAGAAGGATGGGAGAGTCCACTTGGCATAAATGGGTTAATGTGTAAACTTCATTCCAGCGATTTGTATGTCTAGGCATTTTATGACTCTCACTACGGGAAGGTTATGAGCTTTGCTATCGAAGAACGTCCGGGTGGTAAAGGCAGTTTGCATAAACATCCCTTTAATTAAATCATGTATCCAGAAACGAGTCTCCCTTTCCCACAGGGAAAAACATTCATCCCGAAAGGTTAAATGTTCTAAGCGCATCCAAACGCCCCTAACGTGGCAGCGGCCAGCAACATTACCTTTCATAGGGGCCCTGTCTCTCTCGATCATGTACTAGTAATATTCAGTAATTTAAGAACGCGTTCATTCAAATGTTGCCATTAAGCGGACGACGGTTATGTGATTGCGAACGTGCGATATAAGTAAAATGTTAAGTTTATAAATTAAATGAAGCTAAGTTAACGTTACGTCTTTCGTTGCCCCTGAATTTTGTTTAGAAACAAAATAAAAAACCCGCAGTATGAATTTCTACGTCTCTGTAGTCTAGAACTAAACAAGCAAGAAAAGAGAAAGGTCGGAAATTTAATAGCAGCGGTTCCCTTATTTAGAATTTCAATCTTTTCTACCTTTCTTTGGAGCTAAAACGAAAAGAAAATGTTTGGCAATTTAATTACAGTGTTCCTTCTGAATAAGAATTTAAAGCACATGGATACTTGTGAGTTACAAGTTCATGCACAAGGGTAGCCAAGTGCTTAAAGCCACTGAGGAAAGGTCTGGTACGGAGAAAGGCCTGGTCGAGTTCGTATTGTAACGTAATATTTGCTTCTTGTTCATGTCTGCTCTCGTTAAACAAAACTACCGGTACATGCAAAACAAATGAGACAAATTCGATGAAGCAATCAAGAGACAAGGCTCCGTGAAGTAATGACGGAAGATTTTTCTGCTCTCAAATCCTCCTAATTAGTATCCACGTTATTCACAGCGGTGGCAGTTATAAACACGCCAATATTCCGATGCTTTCGTGGATAAACAGTTAGGTATATTACATATAAACAGATATGAAAGTTGTGTAATGAAAGACATAACGCAGTGGGGTGGGCGCATCTGGTATAGCCATCACTGGCCCGGGATTCGCCCCTTTATACCTCGAAGATTGGGTGCAAACTTCGGATCGCACATGCCTTAATACGCGACGTGGAGCAATGAACGGTCCACAGGGAGTTGGTGTAATGCTCTGCCATCTGTGCTCGTGTGTTTGAAAACATACTTTAATTTTTAGTACTCCCTGTTTGCACCCCTGGTATCGATGTGTTTTTTTATATAAAAGTTCAGATCATTTATATTGATGAAAGAATGCATATTAACTTTCCTTTCTTTTCAAAAGTTATCTGTACAATTTTTAGTTGGTCGCGTTAGCGGTCGACTAAATTTACAGAGAATATTTTGCAAATCAGTATGTGCGTAGAAGCCTTAGCTACGATAAGAACCTCAACTCACTCTGCTAGGGACGATTACCGTTGCCTGTTTGCAGCAGACGACAAATGATTCTGCTCTAGCAGTGAGTGTATATACCAGCTTGTAAGACGACATTGGCCAGTCTAGTGTTTATCATTAAAATCTGTACATATTGGCGGCTTTCAGGGAAAACGGGGCTTAATGCACGTTAAAAAAGATTAGACTGTGCACACTGATTAGCCTGTGCAATGCGCACAAGCTAATCAAGGACGACAACAGCGAACAACTTCAGTGCCTTCAGCGCTTTGATATTCTTACTTACCGTTCTTCTACTATTACATACAGTGAATAATTCGAGTAATTATATGTAAAATGAGTAATCATCCCCTGCCATAGGCGGAGGGACATTGTTTTGGCGTTGTCCGTCTTTCCGTCCGTCCGTCCGGAGCCATATACTGGAAGTGCTTTGGCGGATTTCATTGAAACTGAGTATATATATGGATAAGAGGATGATGCACGCCAAATGGCATTGTACACTATGTTAATAACGGAGTTATGGCCCTTTGTATCTTGAAAAAATGCTTTTTTGAGTGTCTAATATAACACTTTTGTGTCCAGAAGCATATTGGCAGGGGATATCAATTCAACCACTTTGCTTGTTAATATTTAGATCAAACGCATCATGCATTAATGGGCACTTGTGTAACATCTCTATTGACCCTTTCACTGGTCTGATGATTTTTAGCTTTTGTAATCGGTCTTTGTCCGTCGTCTGTCCGTCGTTTGTCCGTCCGTCCACATTTGTTCGTAAACACTCTAGAGGCCACATTTATTGTCCGATCTTCATGAAATTTTGTCAGAAGCTTTGGCCCAATGAAATCTCGGTCGAGTTCGAAACTGGGTGGTGCCGGGTCAAAAACTAGGTCACTAGGTAAAAAAACAACTTGTAAACACTGTAGAAGTCGAGTTCGAAAATGGTCCAGATCGGTGAAAATTTTCATGAAATTTGGTCAGTACATTCATTTTCTTGATATGAGAGTTGAGTTTGAAAATGGTTCCGGTCAGTTGAATAACATGGCTGCCGGGGGGGGGGGCAGTTTTCTTATATTTATTAAAAAAAAGGTTGTGAACGCTCTAGAAGTCAAATTTTTTGCCCAATCATCATGAAACTTTGTGAAAAGATTGATTTTATATATATCACATAATTAATGCCATAATTATTGCCCTTAGATTGTTCAAATTTTCATTATATTATACAAAATCCTTGTAAACACTCTAGAGGTCACAATTTTGTTTCAGATTTTATGAATCTTGGTCATAATACTTATTTTTGTAAGCAAAGTTTGATGTTTGGTAAGGGGGGGGGGGGGGTCAACTCAAAATATAGGTCACCAGGTCAAATCTTACAAAAACAAAATCACTCCATATGCCAGAGTTTTGGTTCAATAATGATGAAATTTGACCAGGATTTGTCTGGACAATATCTAAGTCAAGTTTGACGTTTGGTAAAGATTGAATGAACCGACTCCTCTCAGGTGATCGAACTAGGGCCATCTTGGCCCTCTTGTTTACATTAACTTTTAATGTATTTAAAGTTTATATTCGAAGTTTATAGCAATGTTTTCAGCGTCTCGTTCTCAGCGTCTGTTGAACGTTGGAATAGCCCGTACGACTGACTTTCAGTGTTTATATTACTAACATACAAACAAAGTCACAAAGAACGAGTCACGCTAAAAATGAGCTCATTTAGTAATATATCATCGGAGAAAAAATTAACAAAGCTTCGAACGATTGCGTGTTAAATTCTCGGGGGAGAAATTTGAGCCGCCATCAACAAACGGCCGTTATTTGAAATGTTTTAAACGCGTACATTAACATGGACTGGTTTATTATTCATCGCTACAATAGGGGACCCATAGGTGATATTGTATAAGTTAAATAGCTGACAAAACCGCTTTCAGAAAACTATAGAAAGCGTTTAGAATGAACTCATTGTTGTTCGATATATGCTATTATTGAAATTCATGAGTTGTTTAAAAAACGCTATTGAATTTGGACTTTTGAATTGCACAATGGACATTTTTCGGATGATTTCTGATCATCAAGGATTATAGGCAAAACATCAATTTTATACCCGCTATGATAAATATTTATAATTTATTAAAAATTTCAGTCATACACAAATTTGAGAACTTACATCTCCGTCCAACAGCCACTGACTCTCTCACTCACGGACTCACTCACTCACTCACTGACGCACTCACTGACCCACCTACTCACTCGTTCATTAAATCAGTCCATCAATCAATCATACAATCAAAAACACACTTATTCACTCACCACTCAATCAAATTAATTAAGTAAGCAATAAACAATCAAATAATCAAACGAATAAATATATTCAAATTATTTCGTTTCTGATAGACTAATTTAGTCTGATAACTGACTTGTCCTTTTACGAATCTTTCAGTCACTCATCAGTCTGCTAATTAATCAACCAATTATCATCGTCATCATCATTATCGTCATTGTCATAATCGTCATCAATAATTAAATTATTCCGAACTTCTATCTTTCAAAAGATGAAGTATAAAGTTCAGTGACGTGGTTTCCACTCTCGAATACTAACGAATCATCTCGTTCTCTTAGCAAAAATCCAATTGAGGCGGAAAGTGTCGTCCCTGATTAGCCTGTGCGGACTTCACAGGCTAATCTGGGACGACACTTTTCGCACATGCATTAAGCCCAGTTTTCTAAGAACGAGACTCATATCATCTTGTTCCTTTCAATGCATCCTTTTCATTACCTCGTTACCGAGCACACGCGACGTCCCAAGGCAACAGTATCAACGCGAAAATAGATGGAATTTCTCGGTTCTTGTGAACGGTTGTGTAAATGGATTCCCAAATCGCTCCATCGGTTTTCAATTACTATATTTTTATAGCACATTTTCTTTGCTGCCTCCTTTGGCAAGCGTTTTGTCATTGGATATTCGAACCATGTTATTTTTTGTGATATCATATATCAAAACTTGTACGTTCCCAACGTCCAGTAGCATGGCCAATGGCTTTCACTTAAAGGAGCCTTTTCACGGTTTGGTAAATTGAAAAAAATTGACAGAATTGAAAAAAGTTGTTTCATATTCGAAAATTTTCGTTTAAGTTATGATATTTGTGAGGAAACCGTAATGCTGTACATTTACCATGCTCTAAAATAGCCTTTATATGCATCGTTTGACGATTTAAAAACCTGAATAGTATAAAGCGTTGCAACGCGAAACGTTTGAATAATCTGGAGAGTTCTGTTGTTGTCGCTATATTTTGTGAAACTACGAGAATCGCTTATATGTCGTATAAAATACATCTTCAATTGTTTAAGGAATGATGGTCGAGTGGTCTATTGCGTAGGCTTTTTACTCCAGGACTCCAGGGGTCAGTGGTTCGAGTCCTTCTGAGGTTTTTTTTTTCTTTTTTTAAATTGTATTCTTGATTTTTTACTGGAGCTTTTAGGTCCAATGTTTACATTTATCAAAATAAAGCATTTAATGACAAACTTGATAACATGCCAAAATCTGTGAAAAGGCCCCTTTAATGTAAGTTTGTCAGTCCGTCTGTAGGTCAGACTCTGGGTTCATTATTTTTAAGATGCCAAATACTTGTACTAGAAGTAACTTCGGTTTTCGTTATGTAACAATTTTCTGAAATAAAGGTGTTAATAATATTATTCAAGCATTCCGTGCATATAACAGCGGTCTTCGCAGTTTTCTGTCCACTGAGGTGAATTTTACATTTCCTATTTAAATGTTGAATAACGACCTTCACTGATAAGCAAATGTAACCGTATGATACAGTTTATGTTTCCACATTCTGTTATTAATTACATGTCGAACATCTTGGGAAAAATATTAGAAAAAACAATTACATCATAATCAATTTTTTATTATTTCGGCTTGAATAACCCATCTAGTTTTTATCCCCCGTTAAAATAATGCACCAGACACAAAGCTACAGAAACTAAAGCCAGTGTTTATTTTCTATTATTTCTTTCATTGCGTGACGTATATGAGATTTGAAACAATGCGTTGAAAGCGAGTTAATTCAAACGCAATAAAAATTCTTGGCAAGCATTTTTTTCTCTCAATCTTTTTCTACAATCCGAATACCTTTATTGTTTACATTTGAACTCTAGCTAATAGCGGCACGTTATTCAGCAGAGAATGCGAGGGGAGGGGGAGTACATGTAGCCTTGACAAAGCCTTACGTATGCGTATTAAAATCTACATGAATGTTTTTGCTTATGACATAACATATGGTCGTTCTGCAAGCATTCTCGCGCCGTGTTTCTATATTTTCAAGCGCCTGTGGTATATTTGGCAGCAAGTTTAAATATTCCTGAATATCGGCGATAGCTCCAAAACATTCTACTCGAGTACCCATGGTGTTTTCGATGGTATCGAGGCATGTTTCATGCAATATGTGCTTATTGCTCAACATGACGCGTCGATAACGATGCAATTTTAACCGTGCCCGAAAATATAGTTATAATATATATAATGCGATATTTTTGTGTGTGTGTAGTAGTTGTTTGTTTGTTCTGCAAGAGTGATTTTTGAGTGAGGTTTCGAATGTTCAATGCATGTTTGTTTGTTTTCTTGTGTTATGTAAATTTATTATTAATTTAAGCAAAATATGCCTTCTAGAAGTTGACAGACATATTGAACAATGCAATTGTTCGGTAAAAAAAAACCTGTACAATACATTGAACAGAAAACTGTCTTGCAAATGGTTTGCTCTCTTTGCTTTACCCTTTGCATGCTGGGAAATTTGTAGTCTGCTAAAATGTCGTCTGCTGAATTTCTAAAATTAGCATTTTTTCGATTTTTTTTTCAAAGAATACTATCAGAATAGCAAACAGTTTGGATCCTGATGAGACGCCACGTTCTGTGGCGTCTCATCTGGATCCAAACTGTTTGCAAAGGCCTTAAAAATTCGGTTTCAGCACTGAAAGAGTTAACTTGCCATGGCATATGGGATCGTTTGCTGATCAATCGGTTTTAAGATGTTGATTGGTTGATTGTTCAAACGTGTTTTTTTACGTGGAAGGACTTACGTTGGGCTAAATAAACATTTCCTTCTAAAGACGTACTGATTTGTTAGGGTTCACGTTCTAAATGTTCATGTGCTTCAATTTGTTTCTTTTACGACTAAATAAGAATCAATCCGTTTCTTTATTAGTTTATATTTCATTTTAACGGCCCTGGAATGAGACGCGCGTATTTTCATCGATAAATTCAGAGCGATCGGGCGACGATAAGAGAAAATTAAAAACTTTCAAGGAGTTAAAATAAACCTTTAAGGTTTCATAGATACTCAGGTATTCTCCGATGAACCCCGACCTTTTACAATGATGAAATGACAGCCGATGTAGTTCACAAAATGAACATTTGAATTTCAGATGTAATTTTTGCAGTGATTCAGTCCACTATAGAAGATAACGCACTTTTCAAAGGCCTTATCCAAACAAGTTTTATGAGTAACAAATAGTATAAAACGAGCTTCCATATATCTTAAATCTCTTGTGAAAATACCGTAAATTAAAACGCTACGACCGGAAACCATACTTTGAAGACCGCTCAGTAAAATATTCAATCGCAAATCAAGCGTAAAAACGACAAACATTTTGTGATATAAGGTTATGAAAGCTATAAATGTACATTTTCTGAACAGAGAACATATTTGTTAGCAATCGCGTTTGAATGGTGCGCCTGTACCAAAATGTCATTAAACTTGCAAAAAACGCGACAAAACCTTGTAATGTAGTGTATCCTCTTACGGTTTGCGATATTTCAACACGAAACAAATTATCGACGTCAGAATTAATACGTAGTTTAGTTTGTGTTGTCTACGAGTTGGGCCACTTTTCGTATTTTAATGTGATCAACATTATCACAACCATAAATTATTATTTCATGCCCATTGAATATATATACACCCTACTATCACCATATTGAATAACCATTGTTTTATACCGCCATTACACGTGTATGTTGTTTGGCTATGTACTTATGTATTTGCCAAAACGCTTGACTTGACTTGATTTGAACTAAGTCGGAGGTATTCGCCACTTTTTCTCCAGTCATCATTAGTCGCGTTGAAAATGTTTCTTAAAATACATGTTATTATGGCCTGTAATCAATATTATCTAATAATGACATGCTATTTTCCATGCTACCAAACAAACACTACTTAATGACGACCAAACAAACACAACTGAATTACGACAGAGTGTTCTCAATTATCCCCAAACAACATCATTTTGCTCAGAAGTGCTTAATTTACGTACAAAATAATAATTAGGCCGTTTGCTTAGAACACGTCTTGCAGTAATTTTCGTAAAAACTCATTTCGCAATTTGCAAAGTAAACCTTTAGCAAAATAAAATAACATGGCCCTCGAAACAGCTGGAAACGTTCTACTAGCATTACTGCACGACATAGAATTCCGATTCAGTATTGTTCTTGCAGACATAGGAGAGAAAACCTAATATCTGAATACATAACACGTAAATGAATGATACATTTTTTGGTAAATGTCTTACGGCAGTGTTCGATAACAATGCTTCAAATGTCTACACATCTGGAAACGGTTGCTTTGCAGGATTTGCTCAGTTGAGTACACCTATTCTAAAGAAGATTAAGCGTTGTTTGCCAACGACTTATAAGTGATTTGTATCTCGGTGTAAGCAAATACGCGCCCCAAAACGACGGTGCGGCTCTGGCTTTTATTTTTGCAAGAGGACATCACATGATTAAAAATGGATACCTTTTTCTTAAAAATCTTTGTCTATTTTTTTAATACTTGAATATTATCCAGGAGACAAGAAACTCGTCAATTTGACGCAAGTAAATCCAATATGTCCTTGATGTCGTCTAATAAACTGCTTCTAATGCATGTTCATGTGACACTAAAATGTTTTGGGCTTCGCTATCCTCGAATACACAAAAACACGCTTTGAACTGTTCATATTAAATCAATCACACGCTCATACTGAATGACATATGATTTGTTTTTGGTTCATTTCATTCGTTGCAATTTGGTGTAGAATGACTTGAACATAACGCCTTACTTAGGCAAAGACTGTATTAAATATTAATGGCACATTATAAAAACAACTCACATTATGTTTCTGACACGCAGCACAAGAAAGCTCTCGTTATATATAATTATAAAAGCCTTGTTTATCGTAGATTTCTATGTTCTGACCACAATCACATCTGTCAGGGACATGTTTCGTCCTGTATTCTGCACTATGGAACAAACACTGAACAGGTTTGTGATAATCAATCTTTCCATTATTGTGGCAATAAAATCGTATCAGATTTCCAATTGTGTGGTTTGAAAGGGACATTGGAACAAAGATGCATAGATTTTACTTGCAGTTACATGTACAAAAACGCGCCTGTATTACTCTTTTGACACTTAACAGCCCATAAACCTTCAAAAGCGACGAACATTTCGTACAATATTTCAAAAATTAAAGTTGACACATATAAAAGAAGTGTTCAACTTCCTTACACTAATACAGCAATAGCCAAAATTTGAACGCTAGATGTGGTCTGGTAACATAGATTTAACGAGATACAAAATTCCCTTTTTTATTTTTTGAGTGACAATATATTCAACACATGTTCATGTACCAAGTTAGTGTTCGTGTGATGTATGAATAAATATCGTTGCGGGAAATTTAAATGGAATATATTGTCCCACAAAAAAGATTCAATATTGCCAAAGTTATTGTTATTTTTACATGTATATTTTTAGCGATTGAAGTCCTTGTGTGGGTGGGGTATATACCCGGTAGCAATGTAAGAAATACAACAATCGCAAGAATATTATTGAAATTGACATGTTTGTTAAATGATACACCTAAACACAACCGGATGTATAGCTTTAAAAGGCTCTTCAATGATTTCAACACGATTGCACACAACGTCATTATATGAAGTGCATGCAAGTAAAAAAAGAGACTTTCAATTTCATGAGTGGAGTTTCTATCGTTTTCGTTTCGATGCTCTTCGCTAACAAAACTATTCAATGGTATATAGGAGACTATTTAAATAAAAAAACTTTCAAAACCTTAGCAAACTATATTTTATCTTTCTAAAGATGGCAACATGTACTTGTTTACACATTGATATAATTTTGTTCTTTTGCAAACATATGCGTCTGGCTCTGTGAAAAGGGGGCTGAACGCATGTACGTTTAGTGTCCTCCCAGATAAGCCTGTACTTACTTACTTTAAACAGAAAATGCCATAAAAATGGACAGTTACGTCCTTAAAAAGCCTGTGTGGAAGGCATAGGATCATCTCTGACGACACTTACATAAGCCCCGCTTTCCCTCAGCGCGGCTTATAAATGATTGTTAAGCATTTCCCCATTTCGACTCATGTTACTTTCATTTCCTTCAGAACATCTGTTTCTCCAAATCCAGTCCACGTATTAAGCCTTGCCTTGGTACGTTCTCCAAATCGTTTATCGCAAACGTGCCCAATCATTACCTCTCCATCTTTAAAATATACGCTTTCAACTTAAAGGCATCTTAAAGTGGACTTAAGTGCTTTATTTAGTTCATAACAAAAATCTGTAAATTACGAACACCTCTTATCCAACACGAGTGTTAATAATGACATCAATGCATAAATTCTCGTTGAAACCTCACAGAAGTCCATGAAGATCACAATACTTTTATGATTGTTGATGATTTGTTTAAGTTGCGGCCTGTTTTTGCATAATACAGTTACAGTTACACTATTATTAGGATGTGATTGTCTTCATATTGTATAAAAGATAACAAGGCAAGTTCATATATGACCAAATCTTTCCATTAATATACATTTATGGATATAGTTACTAGTGACTATATTACTTGTATACGATTCTTATAAAGAAATACACGAATTTTATGAGTGTAGAACAGTATTGTCGTTGACCATCTATATCCCACCGACTAGTTTCAGACCTTATTCTGGATGGACGTAATGTTAGCTTCAGTGGATGCCGAGCTGTGGGGAGTTATTAAAACACAGTCCTAACGAAATCAGAATATCGTTATGGCTTTCCTGTTATAGTTTAATGATCCTAACATTAGCTAATGCATCAAATCTATAACCATTGAAGGCCCTAATCATGGCTCGAGTATTTTCCAGTACAATCAGTAATAAACAGAACCGAGGCAATAAATAGAGCAAAAAACAAGCAAGGACTTTAAATAGCATTTTATTAGCATTATGTTTCTCAATATCGAGTACTCAAGATGAGAATTTTTGAGAGCATTTGACAGTTTTACAAGTTCGAAAATCAATAAGATGGGAGGTGTTTTGGTCCTCATATTAAGTGCAAACGTTTACCACAAGAAAATACATTCTCGTGCGGAGCTAATTTATGCAGGTTTCTTCTTTCCCCCCATTAATTTCATTACTATTTATACCCGATTAATGAAATGAGATACGCCATTTTCAAAAGGGGTTTAATTGATTATCGGTATTTTCAACATTTTAAGTCGCGTAGTTCTTTCAGTCAATTCGATACGGGTTTCAGTAATACTTGATTCGCTGAGAGCTGTTATTACACGTTGTAAACTTTTGTTGCACAAAGAATGTTGCGTTTCGATATAGCGACTGCATTCATCAGTACAGCAAGTTAAATTTTGCAAACAAATAATGCATGTCTATGATAATTTGGGTAGCAAAAACGTGCTGGGCCCGCATTCACCAACCCGTCTTTTGGAATAAAAAAGGAGGTTTTAACCCAAGAGCACCTAAGTTTTGCACTTGCGTTAACCCATTTATGCCTAGCGTCTAGAAAAAAGGCCTTGGCAAACAGCGTAGACCCAGATAAAACGCCGCATCATGCGGCGTCTCATCAGGATCTGCGCTGTTTGCTTAAAGGCATTTCTGTAAGAAATATTCTAAATATAGAAATAAATACACTAGACATCCCTAATTTTGGAAATAAATTGATCATATTTAGAAGGATGGGAGAGTCCACTAGGCTTAAATGGGTTGATAAAGGTTATCAATGGTGTTGAAGTTATTAACAATGAATCCTAAATGAAGACGGATAATTAATAATAATACGTACGTTTATGACAAATTGCAAATTAAAACAATATTACACCACTTTCATAACATTCCAGTTAGAACAATATTAATTTAAGCATTTATTCTTTGGCTGAATTGGTTGTAAAATCCTATATTTTGAAAATCTATTTAGTACTTCCACCACATTCGCTCATGGGACGTAGTGGCACCCTAGCCACCAGATTGCCTAGTTTTGCAACGTTTCTTTTTTTTGTTCGAGTCTCGCGAGTCCAGACGCTTGTATGCTGTATCTTTATTCGAATTGAAATGCCAAAAATGTAATGTTTACCTGAAAAAACAGTTCAAAGACCTTCTCGATGTTCGAATACATTTATCGTTAGCAGTTTTTATCGGCTCGTTTGTCGAGCTCCACAACTGTAAACACAGCAATCTGAGGTGCTAACGGTGGTCTATTCGGCCGGCAAGTTTCCATTTCATGCTTATCAAAACGCTATCAATGTTTGTATATGATACGATTATTCAGTGACCGTCCGAGATTATCGCATGTTCCCGAATCAAAGAGACGTAGATTTGTTGAATAGGTCAGACAAAGTTTCGTTGAAGCCAGGCTATCGGACAGAACATAAGCAAGTCTGCCTTTTGGGTCAACTTGCCTCCATGTTTTAAGAAAGTTCTAAAACCACGAGGATCCAATCATGGGTAACAATAAATCATGTTTTATATTTACCTCCGCCATTTACAACTCAACGCATTAAGATAATTCACGGCGTATAGCACATCTTGACAACAGCTGTTCGCTTGAAAGTCTACACGTTTTAAGTATCTTACAACAACTTTCGTTTGTTCTTTTAATCTCATGTACAATTACTATGTGCGTTACTTCACACCTATAATTATCGTTCTCGCCGACACCACGTTCTTTTTATCTAAAATTACACCACAAACGTGTTCTTGGTCATTACAAGTCGTACATAGGGATGCTGTATTGAAGATGGGCAGCCGACATCGTGTTACTAATGAAGGCAATGACTCGGCTATAAACTCGTTTTATGACTTCCTAAAGATGTGTTCCACATGTTCATATAATACAGTAATCATTGTTATGATGAAGCATTGGAATAACGACACTCATGAAACACTTAACCCATTTATGCCTAGTGGACTCTCCCATCCTTCTAAATTGGATCATTTATTTGCAAAATTAGGGATGTCTAGTATATTTATTTCTATATTTAGAATGATTCTTACAGAAATTCCTTTAAACAAACAGCAAAGACCCTGATGAGACGCCGCATCATGCGGCGTCTCATCTGGGTCTACGCTGTTTGCCAAAGCCCTTTTTCTAGACGCTAAGCATAAATGGGTTAAAAGAGAGAAATTCTAGTTAACATCATAACGATATTCTTTCAATTTAAGTCAGTGGCCAATTGAATGAATTATCGATGGATTAGTTGTATTCTCGCGCAAAGCTGGGTACACACATGTGGATCCTATATGTTGACTTATTTGTATATACTAGTAGCTTCCATTATCATTACTGAATAATCACGCCTTAAAGTCTATAATTCATTAAAACGCCATGAAATACGTGTTAAACATCTCTTCAAGTTTGTATTTAACTGTTCCATTGAAAGAGCAAGGCTATAATTTAATTATGTAGACGGCGTTTTAGTTTTGTTTTAACACCATATGCGTGGGCGTGACAGTTCGAAAACAAAGTCTGTAACGACTCTCCGATTTCTCTTGCAACTATCGATCATATCTGTCTACAACTGTATCCGCCTCCTCTGAGATGGGATTTTGGCATGATAGATTACTGCTTAATAGAATAGAGAAACAAATATCGGCTATGTGTAAAAGAACGACGTGAATTGAGATTTATAATTATTATATTGTAGTATTAAGTTACGGCAGAATGAGTACTCAGTAACGTCAATTAGAATCGCGGAAACCAGTGATGTTAACAGAACTATCCGAAAATGGGTTGTAATTTAAGGGTTTTGTTGTTTATATGCCATGTTTTCTTAGGAAACTCGTACGCAAAATAGGCGTGTTAATAAAAAAAATTAAGCCGCGACATAAGAACCTAACCAGTTTTAACAATGTTTGGATATTACAAACCATTCTCAGCAAAAATTACTATAATGCACGTCATATTTTTGTAAGATCATATTTAAAACCGTTGCCCGGTTCAGACGCAGAAACGTTTAAATAATCGATCAAAGATGGTGTCATGTTTGACTCGTTTAGTTTGGTGTATCAGAGATGTTTTGATCTGAATGCATAAAGTACCATTTTATTTATATTCACACTGACCTTGCCATGGTATTGAAAACCAACCTATTAAAATAGCTTTGATTATAACACTGTCAAATGCAAAAGCATTATTGCTGCTCATGCTCTAAAAACAACCGTCTGCACGAGAAACCACGGGGAACGACTGATTTCACGGTGGAATTTAAAAATGAAAGTCTCAATCGTCGCTGTGCGTGATAAAAGCGGTCTCTACACCTTAATACGTGGATTGCAATCAGAACCAATCAGAACCAAATTGACTGGAAAATTGAAAATTGATCTGTAATCCTAAACGCAGCAGTTTGTTAAAAAATTTCATACATGATACGATTTAACTAGCCTCTTTGAAAGACATAAAAGGGTAGCATGACATTGGCGACTGTTAAATAGCCGAAATAACGTGAAGAAGGAACAACGTCGAACGCAGATTAAATCATATTAAATGTAAAAGAAATGTACGCGGTTAGCACATGCTGTTTTATTGAAATCTATCATTTATTTGCATATTTGATTTGAAAAATTACACAATTATTTGCTTCACCTGCATTTATATTTAGAAGAAATACGTAGTTAAACTTTGTCTAATAATAAACTGGAGGGAAGCACACTCAACGAAAGATCACGATATCCTGCTCAGGCATTCAAGTTACCACTCGAAAGAACAATTACAATTTTGCGTTGTCTAATTTTGCGTTCCCTTCATTAAGAGTTTTGATAGGTTCGACAAGAAGAAGCACTTGTCTTATTATGTTTCGCATCTCGGGCCGTTACAGCAATTGTTTCGAAGATCTTATGGATGTTTGAGCATCGTTATATGCTCGCGTGGATCTGTTTCGAGCATCAACCCGTTGTAAATTATCGTTTTGTACATATGTTCGTGTTATGTGACTATTCATCATGCACACGTCGATGTAATTTTTAAAATGTTACCTATTGATACATTTCAAAAAAGCTTCGACTGACAGACGCAATAATAAGTCACTGTTTTCCATAAAAGTTTATTAAATAAAGAGGTTGGTCAAGATATATTTTTTTATGATTGCGTAGCAACGCTGACCGTATAGCATACGACCGTTTTGTGCAAGGCGCGAGTAATTTTATTTTACGATGGCACTAGTATACAGGCCAGTGTGGACCAAGTACCCCATCCACCTGTGCTGTGATATGTTCATGACCAATAAAACACTGACTATCGCGGACTATTCAGTTTAGGGACTTTGCCGGAGCCTCAGATGCACCCCAGAAAGCGTAGTAATTTCACTCGTGATGTAGTTAATTTTCACCTATGTGTTAATAGCCATTTTGTGGTCAGGTCCTCCCATAAACCAATTATCTCTGACAGCTTGACAGTGGTAAGTGGCTTATCAGTTCTAAAACTCAGAACTAAAGAGTGTTATCAGATAATATGAAAATGAGGCATTGTTACTGTATTGCTACAGTTTTGTGCTGAATGCTTTACACACCGGATTCTTAACTGCAAAATGTGCTGTGGTCAGTTGCATGTGAAGAGAGATACTTTGCAAATTTTGTTACTGTGCAATGCTTAACTTACAAGATGATAATATATTTTACAATTGCTTCTTAATTAGTACTTATTCATATTCGTTTGCTAATCAGTGATTTTGCCAGTCTATTTTTTTCATTGAGAATGGGATTCTTGTTCAATGATAATTATATACAAGCAAGTATATGGCTCAAACTTGCTTGAATATTCTTAATTGCTTATGGGGAAAAAATTTCATGTAGATAGATCCATAAAAAATAATTCCCCCCATAGACCATTATTTGCCGAAGGTAGGCAAAGTTTAAAATTATCTGTTATCATCTGTTTTGTCCTAAAGCGAATTTTACTGAAATAAATATCAGGGCAAGTTTGAGCTAGATTGAACCAATATCATGGAAAATAACCCCCAATATTTTAGGTAAAATCAAATGTCATATACAGTAGGTGTCTTGGTAATAGGGATTGGTTAAGTATTTTGCTAACAGATATATTCCAGATCAAACTCGGAGCTATTTGCTGAATAAATTTCACTTATGCATTAAAATTAGAAAAAACAACAACACAGATTTGAGACATTAAGGAGACACTGATTGTACACTTGGTTATAATCAGAGGCTTAGCTTAAGCTTCTGACTATAGATTTATTCTGTTTGCTATCAAAATGGACATTAATTTTACATTAAACATATATTCCATTTACACATGATATCAGTCCGCTGAGACATTATAAAATAACATATCTACATGTATATTCAAAACACATGTTTTATTTGAGAAATAGCAACATGTACTGTTACAATTAATTTCAAAACATTACATGTATGTAAAACTATTTAATGTTTACAAACGTTATGAGAAATACACATATAATACCAAAAACGTTATTGGCAGACACCGTAAATCAAAGAAATCAATAAAATTATAATACAATCAGTCTACTATTAATATCTCGAACTCGGTTATCTCGAGTTCCATGGATATTTATGATGTTTTATCTGAATAAAATACCTATTATTTTACATTTTTTTACTTGTATCATGTTAGGGATAACTAATAATACGTGTCCGAATTACCAGAAATGCCAATAATTCGATAATTATGTGAAACCTTGTCCAATACAACTCCGAAATATTGAGAGTAGACTGCACATATATTATGCATACAATTATACAATTACTATTGTTACATGAAATCAGACAAGATTTTTCGATGTGTCTTACATAAATTATTCAACTGATTAAGCCCTAAACATTCACAACAAAAAATCTGATGCCTTCACATAGAAAAACAGAAGTTTAAATGATTTCTTCTCCAACATGGTCCATGTTGCATGGCTCATCTGTTGTTGAACTGCAAGAAGAAAAGGAAAGGGGATATAAGACTAAATCACATGATTTATATACCCATGGATTAACTTCTATATCTTATAAAGATTAACTTAACATAGATTCATATATCTGCTTTGTTAGCGTATGATAGTCGATTGAACTAAATAAAAAAATAATTCCACCAATAAGAAAAAAAGCTTCACCTGACATGTTCCGTTTTGCTGTTTGGGCCTTCTCCAGTTTTGCCTCTTGCCTGGCGGAAGTTCTTCATCTTCCTGTGAATTTAGAAGTAAAAACCATATAATTTAGTATTGTTAAGTAAAATGTTACCATCTATACAGTTTGGTATTTTCAATACAATAAATAAACTACATGTAATCGAGTTTGTTTAGCAATAGAGAATTAATACTGTTGTGATAAGTATTGCCTAGCTGACAATTAGTTTGATCATTTAAAGTAAACATACTGAAAAAATAATTCTGATAAATGTCACTTGCAATCCTAATTCAACTGTGAAAAGAAAGTTAAAAGTGAATGAAGCATATCAAACATTAACCGAATTCGCTTATGTATTGTATGAAACAAAGTCCTTGCAAGGAAAAGAGAAACGCTAAAATGCGTCGTTCAAAGTGATCCATAGGTTATTACAAAGGCATGAATTGCTGCCTAATACATTTACATGTAAGTGTTCAAGATATAATGAAGCATAAAGATATAAAGATCACGCCATGCTAACCTCATTTAATAAACATATTCTTATTTCTTTTCAGACAACCCGCGTACATAAATTGGAAAATAGTCCGCACCCCCTGGCGGCTATGTTCTTTTGTTAAAAACAAAAACAAAGTGTCACTCTTGTCTCAAAATATTGTATGAATCTACCCAGCGGTTTCAGAGAAGAAAATACGCCCCGCCCAATGGCAACTATGTTTCTTTTAGATATCCATACAATTTAAACAAACTTGATAAAATGTGTTTAAGTACAATGATAATACATTTTCTCTAAAAATGACAAGACATTTATTATACAATTTGTATGATTTATTTAACATTTTTGCAAATTCAATTGCACAATACCTCTAAAGGCATAATTAGGGCTAGATGGGTTGGAATAATAAAAATAATAATAAATTAATAATAATAATAATAAAAACAATAATAATAATAATAAAAACAAATGCTTACCTTTTATTCTCAACATCTCAGTACTTTGATTCTTTGTAAATTCCGGTCTTACTGCTAAACAGACACAAATACCAAGACCAGGGACTCATGTGTAATATTGATGCCTTATCTCTGTGTGTTGAAGAAACAGGGGCAGAGATTTATTGCTCTGTTAATGTTCCATGTGGTGAAAGGGACCCCAGTGGTCAGCTCTGGCTGATATCCCTAATCAGCAGCCATGAAGGTGTGAAAGTAGAAAGTACTCAGGTCCAGGGGTAAAGTCTCTAGACAGTTTAGGGACTTTGCCGGAGCCTCAGATGCACCCCAGAAAGCGTAGTAATTTCACTCGTGATGTAGTTAATTTTCACCTATGTGTTAATAGCCATTTTGTGGTCAGGTCCTCCCATAAACCAATTATCTCTGACAGCTTGACAGTGGTAAGTGGCTTATCAGTTCTAAAACTCAGAACTAAAGAGTGTTATCAGATAATATGAAAATGAGGCATTGTTACTGTATTGCTACAGTTTTGTGCTGAATGCTTTACACACCGGATTCTTAACTGCAAAATGTGCTGTGGTCAGTTGCATGTGAAGAGAGATACTTTGCAAATTTTGTTACTGTGCAATGCTTAACTTACAAGATGATAATATATTTTACAATTGCTTCTTAATTAGTACTTATTCATATTCGTTTGCTAATCAGTGATTTTGCCAGTCTATTTTTTTCATTGAGAATGGGATTCTTGTTCAATGATAATTATATACAAGCAAGTATATGGCTCAAACTTGCTTGAATATTCTTAATTGCTTATGGGGAAAAAATTTCATGTAGATAGATCCATAAAAAATAATTCCCCCCATAGACCATTATTTGCCGAAGGTAGGCAAAGTTTAAAATTATCTGTTATCATCTGTTTTGTCCTAAAGCGAATTTTACTGAAATAAATATCAGGGCAAGTTTGAGCTAGATTGAACCAATATCATGGAAAATAACCCCCAATATTTTAGGTAAAATCAAATGTCATATACAGTAGGTGTCTTGGTAATAGGGATTGGTTAAGTATTTTGCTAACAGATATATTCCAGATCAAACTCGGAGCTATTTGCTGAATAAATTTCACTTATGCATTAAAATTAGAAAAAACAACAACACAGATTTGAGACATTAAGGAGACACTGATTGTACACTTGGTTATAATCAGAGGCTTAGCTTAAGCTTCTGACTATAGATTTATTCTGTTTGCTATCAAAATGGACATTAATTTTACATTAAACATATATTCCATTTACACATGATATCAGTCCGCTGAGACATTATAAAATAACATATCTACATGTATATTCAAAACACATGTTTTATTTGAGAAATAGCAACATGTACTGTTACAATTAATTTCAAAACATTACATGTATGTAAAACTATTTAATGTTTACAAACGTTATGAGAAATACACATATAATACCAAAAACGTTATTGGCAGACACCGTAAATCAAAGAAATCAATAAAATTATAATACAATCAGTCTACTATTAATATCTCGAACTCGGTTATCTCGAGTTCCATGGATATTTATGATGTTTTATCTGAATAAAATACCTATTATTTTACATTTTTTTACTTGTATCATGTTAGGGATAACTAATAATACGTGTCCGAATTACCAGAAATGCCAATAATTCGATAATTATGTGAAACCTTGTCCAATACAACTCCGAAATATTGAGAGTAGACTGCACATATATTATGCATACAATTATACAATTACTATTGTTACATGAAATCAGACAAGATTTTTCGATGTGTCTTACATAAATTATTCAACTGATTAAGCCCTAAACATTCACAACAAAAAATCTGATGCCTTCACATAGAAAAACAGAAGTTTAAATGATTTCTTCTCCAACATGGTCCATGTTGCATGGCTCATCTGTTGTTGAACTGCAAGAAGAAAAGGAAAGGGGATATAAGACTAAATCACATGATTTATATACCCATGGATTAACTTCTATATCTTATAAAGATTAACTTAACATAGATTCATATATCTGCTTTGTTAGCGTATGATAGTCGATTGAACTAAATAAAAAAATAATTCCACCAATAAGAAAAAAAGCTTCACCTGACATGTTCCGTTTTGCTGTTTGGGCCTTCTCCAGTTTTGCCTCTTGCCTGGCGGAAGTTCTTCATCTTCCTGTGAATTTAGAAGTAAAAACCATATAATTTAGTATTGTTAAGTAAAATGTTACCATCTATACAGTTTGGTATTTTCAATACAATAAATAAACTACATGTAATCGAGTTTGTTTAGCAATAGAGAATTAATACTGTTGTGATAAGTATTGCCTAGCTGACAATTAGTTTGATCATTTAAAGTAAACATACTGAAAAAATAATTCTGATAAATGTCACTTGCAATCCTAATTCAACTGTGAAAAGAAAGTTAAAAGTGAATGAAGCATATCAAACATTAACCGAATTCGCTTATGTATTGTATGAAACAAAGTCCTTGCAAGGAAAAGAGAAACGCTAAAATGCGTCGTTCAAAGTGATCCATAGGTTATTACAAAGGCATGAATTGCTGCCTAATACATTTACATGTAAGTGTTCAAGATATAATGAAGCATAAAGATATAAAGATCACGCCATGCTAACCTCATTTAATAAACATATTCTTATTTCTTTTCAGACAACCCGCGTACATAAATTGGAAAATAGTCCGCACCCCCTGGCGGCTATGTTCTTTTGTTAAAAACAAAAACAAAGTGTCACTCTTGTCTCAAAATATTGTATGAATCTACCCAGCGGTTTCAGAGAAGAAAATACGCCCCGCCCAATGGCAACTATGTTTCTTTTAGATATCCATACAATTTAAACAAACTTGATAAAATGTGTTTAAGTACAATGATAATACATTTTCTCTAAAAATGACAAGACATTTATTATACAATTTGTATGATTTATTTAACATTTTTGCAAATTCAATTGCACAATACCTCTAAAGGCATAATTAGGGCTAGATGGGTTGGAATAATAAAAATAATAATAAATTAATAATAATAATAATAAAAACAATAATAATAATAATAAAAACAAATGCTTACCTTTTATTCTCAACATCTCAGTACTTTGATTCTTTGTAAATTCCGGTCTTACTGCTAAACAGACACAAATACCAAGACCAGGGACTCATGTGTAATATTGATGCCTTATCTCTGTGTGTTGAAGAAACAGGGGCAGAGATTTATTGCTCTGTTAATGTTCCATGTGGTGAAAGGGACCCCAGTGGTCAGCTCTGGCTGATATCCCTAATCAGCAGCCATGAAGGTGTGAAAGTAGAAAGTACTCAGGTCCAGGGGTAAAGTCTCTAGACTGTAGACTGTATTGTCACTTGAATGGCCATAAAGTAGATTACCCCAACACCGACACTGATAATGGCGTCGTCTAAAGAGTACCAGACCTCAAGGATCGGCTACCGCATTTTATGACCTGAGAGACAAATTGACAATGTCCGGGTATCAAGCTTATGGCGCGTGGTAGCAAGCATAGAAGACTAGTTAAGTCCCTGTAATCCGTAGTCTATTTTTCATCTTTATCCTTTAACACGAAAACTGTACTGTTTCGCTCAGTATCAAAATCTCGTTATACGATGATAATATATACATGTAATATCTTCGATTTTTATGGGTAATGCCGTGCGACTTCAGACATTGGCGCCAGCAATGATCTTTTTTTTCTTTTACGTTTAAACCTTTTTACCATAGTTCCCGCTCGCAAATAGAACACGTCGACTACAAAACACACCGTTTGTTAACAATTTAGTTACGTCACTTTCGCGAGAAGACCTTTGTTAGATTCGGAGAAAGCATACTTGTGCTTAACCCATTTATGCCTAGTGGACTCTCCCATCCTTCTAAATTGGAACAATTTATTTCCAAAATTATGGATGTCTAGTATATTTATTTCTATATTAAGAATATTTCTGACAGCAATTTCTTAACGCAAACAGCGCAGACCCTGAGGAGACGCCGCATCATGCGGCGTCTCTTCTGGGTCTACGCTGTTTGCCAATGCCTTTTTTTCTAGACGCTAGGCATAAATGGGTTAAAATCAAAACGTTCTTGTCATTAGCAAAGAATAACTCATTTCAACCAAGTTGCACGTCCGCACTTTAAACACATTTCAACGCCGTTACACTTGAGGAAAACGTAAATCAAGAATGCACATAAAAATGTGTGCAACGCGTGTCAAAAAAAGTATAAGCTTTTAGTAAATATAATGGGGTCGCAGATCAAAGTACTTGCCACATTTTCCTCCGCATCAAACGGAAGGGATGCACCCACGTGTGCCAAAAATAATCCCCACTGTGTTGTTTCAAGAGTGAAGACAAACGTAATACACAAGGAAGCAGTTTAGTCTCGTTGCGAAAATCGAGTGGCATTTTACGTAAACATTAAACATTATTGTGTACAGGTACATGCTTATAACTCGTAAGAGCTGCAACTGCACGTCGTTATGTTGTTGGAATCGTCTTTCATTAGAGCCTCGCTCTGTGAACAGGGGGTTTAATGCATGTGCGTTAAGTGTCGTCTTAGATTAGCCGTAGCAGTCCGCAAGGCTAATCAGGGACGATACTTTCCGCTGTTTTCATATTTTTCGTTTAAAGGAAGTCTGCTCTAAGCAAAAATTAAGACTTAAAGTGTCATCCCTAATAAGCCTCTATGGACTGCACTTGCTAATCTGGGACAACACTTTACGCACCTGCATTAAACCCCCTGTTCACAGAGCGAGGCGCATTTGATGGAATCTCCATACGCCCCCTGCTGCTGGTATTACGCTTAGCAACGGAGGGCGCTGGCTATAGTATTCCACACAACACGCCAAACAACTCATTAAACATATACCTGGAACCAATATTATTAACGGATTGCAAACCATTATTTCTCTTTCTTCTTCTAGCATTTAAGTGGCTGCGTTTTATTTTTGTGCAACGTTCATCCATTCTGAATGAATGAGCAATGAAGGCCCAATGCATGTAGTGGATGCCGTAACACGGTTTGTTATGGAGTCAAAAAAATAATTATTGAATGGATCTAATATTTGCCTTTCGTTCAGTATACTATAAACATTACCAGTAATAATTTAATAATTACATGCTTTGAGCAAATAGAATATAGTCTAAAAACAAAAGACAAACAGACAAAAAGATACAATTTGGCCAAATACACGCACACGCGTACAGACGCCCTCAAATCACGCGGTGCACGTGCTGTGGGAACGATGCCACATGATGCATGTTTGGGTGGAAGTTGGCACGTCTGATGCTAATGAGGGAACACGATATGCCACGAACGTCGAAAGTGCAAACAGACATTACCTAGTTTCTTAAAAAGCATCCATTGTTCCCTTCTGCCGACGATTGTTTTCCGATTTACACAATTACGTCTCATATACTGCACACACCGGCATCGCTTATCAATCAGTTAAGTTGTTTTGTTTTCACTTAAATACTCTGCCCTAGAAGAAGATTGCACAACGAACGATCCAAAGATTTTATTTTAACAATAAATAAATAACAATGACGATAAATAAAACTTACAAAGACACGGAGAGGACGACCAAACCCGATTGTTGGCTTGGCGTCCAAGTTTCAAGGGTTATTAGACGCATTTGATCGGCGAGACTTATCACACCCTGCGTGCTGAACAGTGATTGGAGTGTTGATCTTGCTTTGATACAGCACTGGAAATATTCAGTTGCTTTTTTATGAGTGCAACTGTGTTCATTCTGTAAAATCGAAGTCTATTACACAATTTTAAAGGGGCCTTTTCACAGATTTTGGCATTTTTTAACTTATTCATTAAATGCTTTATATTGATAAATGTAAACATTGGATCGTAAAAGCTCCAGTAAAAAATCAAGAAAAAAAATAAAAAAAGGAAAAGAACATTTCGAACCAGTGACCCCTGGAGTCCTGCCAGAGTCCTGAAGTAAAAACGCTTTAGCCTACTGAGCTATTCCGCCGAATACACATAGTTGACGTATTTTATACCTTATATAAGCAATCTTCGTAGTGTCACAAAATTTAACGACAAAAACAGAACTCTCCAACTTATTCAATCGTTTCGCGTTGCAACGCTTTATAATTTTTAGGTTTTAAAATCGTCAAAAGATGCATATAATGGCTATATTAGACCATGGTAAATGTTCAGTATTACTGTTTCCTCACAAATAACTAAAACGAAAATTTGCGAATCTGAAACAACTTTTTTCAATTTTGTCAATTTACCAAAGCGTGAAAAGATCCCTTTAAATGGATCTTTTCACGCTTTGGTAAATTGACAAAATTAAAGGGATCTTTTCACGCTTTCCCAAAATCTGTGAAAAGGCCCCTTTAATATGAAGACCGAGTTAACGGATGTGTCCTAATTGACTGTCTCCTCCGGTAGATTAATAGTGAAACGAGGTTATTCCCACTGAAGACTGAACACATCGACATATGTCAATATGTTCCTACGTGTTTTATAAAAGCAAACATTTGAATTACGAGAGAACAAAGCATAAAATTATAACCTTAATTTCTTTTTTTCAATTACTCTTCTTTTCTTACGTGTTACACGTGCCTTTCGCCGGTTTAGGTTCTATTGAATCAGCGAAAGTGGTCAACTTATAACTTAAGAATCTGATTTAACGAATCTCAACAAAACCGTTCAATTGAGATTATATTTGTGAACGGCATTCAAATCGAGAAATCTGTCTTGAAAACCGCTGCAATTTATTTATTAAATGTGTACATTGTGACGCTGTGCAAACCCAGCCCACTATAGTAAGCGCTCTAACGCAAGTTGCATGGTAAATATCAAGTACCCAGACATCTCGTGTATACTGAAAAAGATGAAGTTCAAAAATTAAATCCTCTTTTCGGCAATATATAAAACGAGTTCTTAAGGACTTACAAATTAGCTCTTTTACTTGCATAACGTGTTTTTTTTTTTCGAGTATTGCTAATTTGCTATCATTGTAAATTATTTCGTTCCATTCTCCTACACACATTTTCTTCGCAAGGGAAGAATTCTATTAGCGCGAATGCACATGGGAATCGTTGCTTTTACATGGATGGAACGTATTATTCCATGAGTCTTAGTATCCCATATATCCTGCAACATCGCTTCCATGGCCATAAAGAACGTAAACCGATGTCGTCCTTCTCGTTATGAGAATTCCGCCGGCAAATGTTGTTCACATAGCTGTGATCTGATGGAGGCATCGTCATCATATTGGTTTCAGTATGATCCATTCATGTGATTGTTTACAGTTAAAACCATTTAACCCTTTCAGTGCGGGAACCGAATTTTAAAGGCCTTTGCAAACAGAACGTGGCGTCTCATCTGGATCCAAACTGTTTGCTATTCTGATAGTATTCTTTGAAAAAAAATGAAAAAAATGCTTATTTTACAAATTCAGCAGACGACATTTTAGCAGACGACAAATTTCCCAGTATGCAAAGGGTTAATGCACTACAACATATTTTATCAATATCCCGGTAGTGTCGTCGATCACTGTCCGAATGACAAAATCAATGCTTTTGTAAAACGGAAACTGTTGAACTGTGATGAATAAAGAACATGCAAGCACTTCTGAACTGTCAATCAAACGGGTCCACTGCGTTCATTCAAATTGCATGTTCGATGCGGTCTTGAATGACTCTGTGTTGTCCCTATATGTTCTCAAATAAAGAGATTTCATGCCTCACTAGCGCCTCTCTTTGAAAGCCATCAACTAAACAAATATTCATCCATTTATTATTCATCATTCTCGTTCACTGGGTTAACACAGTGTTATATGGCTAATTCACAACAGGACTCAAAAAGTAACTGTGTTTTCATGAAAAAGTTCTGTCCTTCATTGTGACTTGTCGACCCCTCTGTTTCGCATTCTTAGGACGTCAGTGTGCTTGCAAATCTATCCAAAATTGGTTAACAATATACAGTTTAAAAATCATAAAATTAGTACAGGGCGCATACTAACGCACTTTCCAATGATTTGATAAACCTTTTTTTCTTTTAATAATGTAAAAATCTTTGTACTAGTAAATAAATTACACACGGCTGCAAAAATCAATTTCAGACATGCCTTAATAATCAAAATAGTAGACATTCCTTTGAATGTCTAGATATAAGATGGAGTTTGACGAGGATTCCATTTTCGATGTATTTTGTTCTACGTTGCATGTTTGCATTAACTTTTACTTTCGGTTGAGCAGGTATCTGTTTCTATATATACTTGATATTTGAAACTTATGCCAGATCCCGCCTGCCACGGTTGTATTGACCGTTCCACTACACAATATTTACAACTTGTTGCTATCGAGTTTGCGTTGTTGTATGGGGCATTTTGCTTAACGGACTTCTTCCCGAGGGCGCATAAACATTTCTATCTGTCATAGGATATGGGAGATGAATTCCGTATGGATGATTGTTTGCCAGAATGTCTGTACATTGTATTTGTTTTGTAAATTCTTCGTCTACAGCATGTCTGTATATGCCGGCTGTCAAGCAAATTTACGTTGCGTTTGTTTTTGAGATTTTAAGAAACTACCAAAAGCCATACAGGGTTTTTAATACGACAGGAATGGATTTACCATGTTCATCTTCATTATGACATTTTACTTTTTATTTGGTACTTAAATAAGTATTGCATGGCTACCGGTAAATGCTGTGCACTTGTTTTCCCTCGATAACATACCCTTGCAATTTATTGTCTTTGCTCTTCGTCTTCGAGAACACTTCTCATGTCACTTCACTGTTTTCATCCAATGGCCAAAAAGCTAGCATGTTTACTACGTGCATGTGTGGTTTAACATGAGAAACTTGCATGACACCGTGCTTAAGCAAATGCAATAACACACACTATTACATATATTCTGTTATTGCATTTTCATTGTGCTTTGTAAAGTACCAACAATTATAACGACAACTATGACGTCACTTGTGTCTATTTTAGGTTACCATGGCGACACGCGAGGCCGCAGAGAAGGCATGCAAAGACCCCAACCCGATAATAGACGGACGTAAAGCAAACGTAAATCTTGCATATCTAGGTGCAAAACCAAGAGGTATACTAACAGGTGTGTTCCTACACCGTACTATTTGTCTATTTAAAACGAACAAACATCGTAACATGTTTCTGTTTTAATTAAGTCGGTCATTATACTTTGCATTTTGGAATGCAAATTTGCTGTTAAAAATGAAATCATGATTATGCCTATCGACAGTGGCAGGCATACTTAAACATAATAACGCGTATGGGATGTTTTTCTTAGATTATGCTTGTACCAATTCCATTAACTTTCTCTCCAAAACTCTGCGTTACCCGTAATACATGGCAATAAATTGTGTCTTATTAGTTGTAAGCATTAGTGCTTTGATCTTCGGTGTTCATCCCTTAACGAACTGTTCCAAATAATTAGTGATGTTTACACGCTCGATAGAAATAACAGCGTAATAGATGTTTCCGTGATTAAATTTAATATGCTCACATGACATTCTAAAAAGCAGTGCTGTGCTATAAATTACTATAAGATTTAGGCTTTCGGTAACTTCATTGCTGAAAAGCGAAATGCGAACAAACGGCTTGCGTCATTGTTAGTCGGGGAAATAATCATTATTGCCATGTGTGAGTAATCATCTAAGTTATTTCTCTGTCTTGCTTCATGAGTATGAGTGTGTGGTTGTTATGTCTAAACTGTCATTGTGTTGTGGATTCAGTCATGTGTCTTAGCATATTCATCCGCCACTTTCTGTTGTACTAAGTAAAATCACGTGAAACCCATTTACATCTGTTTGGCGTAAATTATACTCCAAACTATTCCAATATTTGCTTCTTACATTCGTCGGATAATGAACATGTCTGTCTCACCGCATGAGTGTGGAACAAATAATGTACTGGATCGAATGTAGCATTATTCTCTTTCCACTCATTATTGCTCCTTTGTGGCTATTACAATAAATCATAACTAACCAGTCCTTGGCGATTAAAGATCTTATCGATAAGTCGACTTTTACCTCCTTCATGTGAAGAGGTCTTGATGACAGCGTTTTATTGCACGTTCTCGCGAGATTATGGCCATCGCCGAAGTTTGCTATCAGTGCATTTAGCGGTATTAGTGAGCGTTAAGTCAATAAAATGAATAAATACAGACTTACCATGACTTGTTATGATCAAGTACTCTATCGGATATTTCGTATATTTATACCGTGGAGTTCATGAGTGTAAGACACTGAAATGAAAACTCGATGATGTCCTAACACTATTTTCGTTCCGTACCTCAACATCTGATTATTAATTAGATTGTGTGATCACCTTTAATTTCTATTGACGAATTCGACATGCTACGATGCGCATTATCTATCGATACCTAACGGCATGCCAATCACACAAACTGACGGTTACCATAACCATTCGGCAACGAACAGGCCCGATTGGAAACAAAGTATGCATAACACCATAATTGATTTATTTATACTGCTAAACTATCATGATTACAAATAACGTGAGATATACGTGTAGACACTAGAACATATTAAATCACGGGTCTGGTGTTCTAAATAAGGTCACGTGACATGTGCAATGACCTCGTTTTCACGCTGATGGCATATTCCATACCCCAATAAGTTATTCATTGAATATTTCGCAGAAAATAATCATTTTATCTTCCACAACATCCTTTGAATTAAAACAAATGCTTTTCACCTGTCGGCTTTTATTCGCACCAGGGGCCTTTTTGGAGAATTGAGCTAAGAGAAAGTCTGTCTAAGTCATTATCCACATGCAGTCGACGTATTGAGAATGACTGGCCATGTGCAATGGCCAAGAACGCAGGGTATTTTATTTACAGCTTACATGTGGAATTTAAGGAAAGCTCTGGCATAGTCCCCACACTATGTAATAAATAAATTAACACGTACTAGTATACAATTTATGAAAGGACTTGTTGAAATTAGGGAATAGCATATGTTTTATTGTACTTGATGATGGTGATGTATTGTTATCATTATTATATATGTCATATATACTTAACAGTTTACTTGTACATGTAAACAATTCAGCTTTAAGATATGGAACAGTTCATACGTACGGGTCAACGAGAAAACTTGATACCATATTATTACTTTCAACTCTGAGACCTAACCAGAGTTTTCATCAAACGTAATTGAACTTCCTTTTTCCGTTTCCTTATCGATTTTCCTCTTGCATCCGTTTAACAATTATAGTAAGGACCAACACAAACTGTTATGCACATGTGCTTACATCCTTACCCAGTAATAAGACATTTAAAGTTACATTCTCCGGCTTCTTAAACCATACGACATACTTTATATCACCACAGTCAACCTTGTTAGCGTCTATATTATCAACATTTCGTTCTCTATAATTTGAAACCAGATGGCCTTCCGCTGTCGACGGGTATTAACAATGATTTATCGTGACTCGATCACTTAGTCTTTCAGCGCTGATAAAATTAATTTCTTTATTGACAATTAGCTTTAAAGGATTCCGTTTTTAGGCTTTTGTCAACCTCAACACTGTACGTGTAAAAACGGTAATAAACGTTCTCTGCGGTCTCTTTTTTACCAGATAATCGCTCGAGTCGTACATTTTTATAAGCAATGTCACTCAAAGCCTGAGGCATTGACTTTGATTACGTCAGACAAAACAGGACTAGGTTTTCGTTGCATTCTAACAAGTTGATAAAAATATGCTGACTGATGATTTATTTATACTTTGTTGTTGATTTTTCCATTCAATGCATACGGTAACGATTTATTTGCAGTTTTTTTTCTCTTGTTAAAGGTTGACCGTAATCAGACCTGGATAAAAAAGTTCGTTTTTTTTAACTAAATAAATCCACAAATATAATAAATGGTGAGACAAGCATGTATATACACGTAGTCTTACAAAGTTCACGTATAAATTATAGTTGATGTAATAAGTTCACCTGTTCGCTAGCCTGCTTAAAATTTCCATTGTCGCGTTCCATTTTGCAAACTCTCTGTATGAATTCCATGATACATGTTCGTCTGCTAACTTCTTGTGCAATATAAAAGTGTCAATTTATAAAGCATTTACATGTAATTGGCTTCATCCAATATCCAAAATCAAACGTTGAAGTTTTATTAGCATTTCAGACGACTATCTTTACGAAAAATTCTGTCATGTAAACTCGACGCTCAGTCGCATTAGGGTGACAAATGTCTCGCCGCGACAGTTGAAGTAGGGCGGTATGTCAATATTTACAAAATAAAATTACATTGTACCTGCATAAGAATGTATGGATATTGGGTGACAGTCGACATCTATTTTTGCTCGGTCAATACCATCTTGAATAGCCGTTATAAAAGTCATAAAAACCGCTATTGATTGCTACAAATAATAATTCTACTCGATAGAAAACAGGGGATATTTATCAATAGCCGAATTTCGAATCATAATACATTGTAAATGTTCTTTCAAATCGATTCTTGGGAACTCGTTGTGAATAAGAAAGAAAAACAATGAGGTTGTTTCAAAACATCGTTGCATGTTTGCACACTTAACAGACTGTAGGTTTCCCATGGTGCGCAAGACCACGTGACTCATTTGTCAACAGACAGTGGCGGGCTGCTGTCTGCAGTGTACGTGCAGGTGGAAATACACGTTGCAAGGATAGGGTGTTATGTGACACAACTAAGGCTGAAAAAATTAGTCTCGCTCTAGGAAAAAGAGGCTTAATTCATGTGCTTCAGTGTCGTCCCATATTGCTCTATGAAAACGGGGCTTAATCCTTGTGCGAAAAGCGTCGCCGTCCGCACAGGCTAATCAGGGGAGACTCTTTCCCCTTTTATATTTTCTGTTTTAAGAGTCTTATCTTAGCAAAAATCTAGTTAAGGCGGAAAGTGTCGTCCCTGATTAGCATGTGCGGACTGCTTCTTTTACTTAGCTACTGGAACACATTTGGTCATTAACGATTTCTTGCCATGTAAACCGGGTTTCCTCATACACACTTGTGCAACATTCTGCATACGTATCTATGTGTCTGTCCTGTTTAGTGCATCCCTTAACCTATTTATGCCTATTGGACTCTCCCATCCTTCTAAATTGGACCAATTTATTTCCAAAGGGATTTGTAGAATACATATTTCTATATTTAGAATATGTCTTACAGAAATTTCCTTTAAGCAAACAGCGCAGTCCCTGATGAGACGCCGCATTATGCTGTTTGCCAAGGCCCTTTATCTAGACGCTAGGCATAAATGGGTTAAAGCGGATCGTATATCAATTATTTTAGCAATTCAGTTCAAATTATACGCGTTGTATGATGTCTCGAATATTTGAAGTATATGGGTTTCACGTTTTTGGTACAATTTTAATCAGATATTTCGTTTTGCACTGAATGCATAGATAGGTAGATAAGTTGTTCGATTATTTTCATATTAATTTTCTTCATCTCTCTTAAATTCTTTTTTTTTCAATTCTACCTTGCGCAGTAAAAAAATTTGTTTATTAAATCAATCAACGAAGTACCGATTTAATAGGGTTCATAATCTTGCAATACTAAAACGAGCCTATTCAACCCGCTTTATCTGTTTATATTGAATTACACATAATTGTTAAAATCTAATGTGTGCCAGTCACATCTCGTAATTTTAATGCGCACAATTCTGTTAAATATTGCACTATTTTTATGATCATATAAAGGTATTATATACTAGTAATAGTTCATAAATATTTACAGTAATTTCATCAGTGACATCATTGCTTCTAACAGAAAGCTGAAGTGGTCCTTACATTGCAAATACCATCGCCAAAACGAATCTATTTGTTTGTTCGAAAAAAAAATCTTAACGTGTAATTCTCACCTTAATGTTCTCATTTGGCGTCTTCATTGGCATAGAATGTTAGGCCACCTCAGGCTCAGGAAGATAAATTATCAAAATTGTATTGATAGTTTTAATAATGGGCGAAGTAAATGATGGCATTGAATCATAAAGCGTAGCTTGATCTGTATGGAAACTATTGAATGATTTGTGTGTGACTTTTCACCCAACCCAGTTATTAAAGAGACCTCACAGATGTTGGCATTATTTTGAAGTTCGATATTAATGCTTTAAATTGGTACATGTTATCATTGTAACTTGAAGGCTTCAGCGAAAAAAGGAGAAAACAAAAATACGTCACGCTTGAACCACTGACCTTCAAATTAACAAGCTATCGTTTTAATCGCACAGCCATCCTTTTTATGCATTTTTTAAAATAAAATTGTCACTTAATATAACGAACACATCTGAAACGCTCAAATAACTATGACGTTTTGCATTTGTGCCGCTTTAAAATTTTATCAACTTCTTATGATGAATACTACTCAACGGAATGGCGTTTTAAGTGTAAGACTACGTCAGCAGTGTTATTTCGCTTCCAGGTGAATATTGTCTTTTTGTAATTACTTTTTGAATCTGCGACAAAAAGTTAGACAAATTACATTTCGATAATATGTGAACAAGCCACTTTAAATGGTTAAGTAACAAACGATGTTTAGAAAACTTTAGTACAACTTGCAAGCGGGCTTTAATTTCTTCGGACATTCTAGTACTCGGAACACTTCGGTTTTGTTCATAAGTGAATGTAAGCCACATGGGCAACAAAACCTAGTGTGAATTTAAATATAAGCGGAAATAAAACCCATTAGGTAAAACATATGCTCGCTTTGTATTCGGATGTAATAACGTATCGAAATCATAGAAATCAGATGTATTAACTTCACACGTATAAATTCAGGGGTGTGTTGGTGTAACTTCCAACGACCTTCCCTCCTTCAAATGCATAATAAAATGTGTGTAAACAAATAACAATGACCTTTGGCAATTCATCTTAGAAGCTAGAAAATAGAAATTGATAGATGCTATAGGGGGTAGTGTTGGGTGTGTGACATATATTCACCAAAATCACACTCCTGATTAAACTGTATCCGTGCTTTCGATTGTGTTTGAATTTCACCCTGCTAACGACCCGTTTTATCAACACGTGTTGCATGGTTTACTTACAGCTATCCCACTTGCTATTAAAACAGGCTACCCGGGAGTACTACCAGGACAATTCGGGTGAGTAACCGGTTTTATTATCTCCCTTTACTACCATTTAGTTCATCACTTTAACTTGTTAATATTCTCGAACTTTCGTACTGACGTGATTTAAGCTTTGTATGCGTTTTTAATACTAGTATATCAGAATAAGAGCTTTTACTTAACGGCAGATAGAGATCAACACACTATTGAATTGTTAGTTTGAATATTAACAACGGGCTCGTGACGTCATCATGGGTGTTATGACATCATTAATAGGTTGTTAATTATAAAACTGTTAAAATACTAGTTATAAAGCAAAAACCTGATGTAACTGTTAACACAAGAAAGCAGCGGTAATGTTTTTAATGTTTAAAACTCATAGGGTAATATACTTAGGGTTTCTGTGCTTATTAAATAATGCCGTATTTTAACAAGTTTATGTAAAGTTATTGTTTGCTTCGGTCTGCATGTTTATTCGTAAAAACAATTTACTGTAATACGTATGTTTCCTGTATTTAAACTGGGACACATTTCACAAAATTTGACAGCTGGCATTGTTAGTTTGCCGAGCTACCATTCTGTCAAAGTTTGACCGGGCTCTTTAAGTTTCAATTATTGTTTTCTTATCACACGTAAGTGCCACGTTTAGACAAGTTTTCGACAGTTTACTTCATAACAGCAAATATAAATATATGCTTATTTTCCTATAATTATGCGTTCCACAAACAGCAAACAATATAGTAATATAATGCATAAACTTCGTTAACATCCCCTGCAAAATTTAAAAGATGTCAGCTGTTTAATATAATAGTGGCTACTGATGTAGGGTAGTTGGCTTCATAATTCAGTTAACCCTTCTTAAATATTAGTTTTATTAACAAATTGTTTCATTATGTTAGAGAACGTCATCCATAATGACCCGGTTGCTAGGACGATACCATTTCGTCATGTGGTAGTCACGTGACTTGAAATCCAACATGGCACCCCATGAGCGAATATGTCGGAGAGCCAAAAATACTGGTAGAGTTCTAAAGAAATTTAGAACTTTGTTTGGATTGATGTGATTTGAATACATTTGTAGTTTGTTTTCATAAGTTCTTCTTTTCTATTGCTTGACAAGTGTGGATTAAATGTGAACTGAATTTTAGGCGTAATTGCCTGAGTTTTTATAGACTGCAGCGATATCATTAATTGACTGCAGTGTTAAGTTAGTGGCCTTTTAATTTATTTGCATTCGTATTATTTTTTAATTCCCGTGTTTAGTGTGGTCAAACGAGATTTGCAGTGAAAGAATTGGCACTGAATATCATTCCGTTCAATCAAATTTTGTGAAATTTGTTCCTACTAAGCACCAGACTAACCAATCCGAAAGGACTTGTTTTTGTTTTGTACATGTATTCGGAAAATTCGGGCTTTTCCGTACCGTGTTCGTGCTGTGTTCGGAAATTTCACGGAAAAGTCCGATTAGACATGTTGAAGCATTTTGAGCACATGGTCTTTCTTCAGGACAAAAAACAAACAAAAAACAAATCTTGTAAAAGCGCAAAAATACTTGTTGGTGTTTTTTAAATTTAGATTTGTGTATTTAAGCGCAAAAATACTTTTTGGTGTTTTTTAAATTTAGATTTGTGTATTTAAATTGTATATAAACTGTACGTTTGTATCAGAATGACATAGAATCTAGCTGGCTAACTGTAGTGATACTGAGATTGTTTTATGCTGCAGAAAGGCCTTCAATGAAATTGCGATTGATTGTTTTTATACACCTGAGGTGTTCTTTCTCATCAGTTCACACTGTAGGGCTATCTATATACTCAGAACCCGTATGAGATAGACTCAGACGTGACTCGCTTTTTGCAATCTATTATTTGTCGAAGTAACACGTAGAGGCAGTTGCTGTAATATTTCAACTTAACTTTTCAATTTAGTTGCCTTGACATTCCAACGTTTTACATCGGAAAGATGTGGAATTCTCGATGTATGTTCACGGTGTTATGCTGAGCATACTTATTATTTCTGAAAGCAAATAAACGCATATTTACAAAGTTGAAATTAAAGTATAATACCAAGGTGAATGGTCTGGGATTTTGATAGACTTCGCCTGTATAACACATGATTAGCATTTAAACTGTTTAATGAACCCTTTTTCTCTTTTTTTCTTTTCTTTTTATTCACATATTTGAAGTCTATACGTTTAGTCAATAGACGCATTGTCACGGATAATAAACCCAAATAAACGATCGAAAGTGAAAAGAATGGAACCCAACGAGCATTCAATGCTCGGATATTAAAAAAAGCATGAATGATTTACATGCTTGTAATTGTTCGGTCACAACAAAATCAATACCAGCACCCAAAAGCAATATTCAATAAGCGTATTTATTTATTGTGATGCATACAAAACATTTAAATATGGAGAATTATTTATTTGTACATTGAAAATGAACGAGTACTCAGATCCAACATTTGCGAATTGATATGCAGCATGACATATTCTATGTCCAAGTCAAATGCGTTCATGGACGATAAGTACTGAATAATGAATGTCAATATGTACAGTACTTGTTATAGGGTAGGGGTTACAGTTCAGGTACGGCCCACACATAAAAAGACGTTTAGACCGCGGGACCACATTATGTGGACAAGATATACAAATGCTTCTTTTATATTTTTGGAACATATTGCTCTATAAAGAAAGAACGGATACGTGTCAGTGATATCCGGTTATAAAAGAATATGACATTGTTAAGAAAAGTGGCATCTTAATATAAAATAATACATATTTCATTATAAGTGTGTATATTTTCTGACACTAATATTTGTGTACTATATTATCAATGAATTTTGGCAAGACATTAAGCGTTTTGAATAGCATTAAATTTAATAACTACGCCCATTATGTCGAGTTTGTGCTGTAATCGACGCCTTCCTTACATATGGAGGTCAATAACAAGCAATCTTAACGCAGTTATAACATCCCGTATCGCGGATGATATCCCTTAACATTCGTACTAACTGACAGTTTTATTGAAATAATCAGCCACCGCATCCATCTCGTAAATGTATCGTTAGAACAGGGTCGGGGCAGCAGTGATTCAATAATTCTATCAACAAGTTTTCTTTCAATGTTTTATTCAGGAAAGCATTCTAGTGGATTTGCTTTGGTTACTGTAAGCTCGTCGCACGAACTAGGCGCTGAAACATAAATACATGTATGCTGAAACATAAATACATGTATTATGCCTTTAATGCAATTCCATACAGGGGTGTCAATTTTCCGGATTATTCCGGAAATCCGGATTTGAGCCGTCCAGGGTTGATTTTGAGGTGAATGTAAATTCGTCCAGGGTTGATTTTGAGGTGAATGTAAATTCGATGAGTTTGTTTAAGGGGGGTGGGGGTAGGGACAAAATTCTTTTAGTGCGGGATCATTTCAGAACGAATATTGTTATAGCATCGTCGGCATTTCGGACATTTGCGCTTGGTACCGATTTAATTTATTGATATCTGATTGGTAAGCGGCTGGCACTGACATGAACAGTAACAAAGTAAAGCACTGCAATATCATATTTTAAAACAATATGTTAATCAAATTATATATTGACTGCGTATTTGCTAGGTTACTGGTTACTGGTTTTCATTTTTTGCAGTCAAACGATATGCATATTTTATTTCATTTGCAAATGATGTATCGGGACATGTTTTCGGACAGTCGTTTTCGGATACGGTATGGTTTGTAGATTTTAATTTAATTTTGAAGTTTTTAATATCATTTGTTTAGATTGACAAATACACATGCGGTGTTACGGATGGTTTGGTTTATAATATTTCGCATTGTACTCACCAGAAATTGCACCTAGAAAGACTATAAAAAAAGAACAATAAGCTAGGGCTCGGGGGGGGGGGGGGGGCCTCTCTTCCCTTTATTTTCCGGATTTCAAATTTGGGACAATTGACACCCCTGTCCATATCAATTTACTTCAAACTATCAGTTTGCAGATTTTGAACAATATTGTGAGGTGTTTTCAATCGTTTAAACAAGTTTTATTCTTTGCGTAGCGTTCGTCAGTTTACATTTACAAATATAGGCCGCAAAACACGTTGTTTTTAGACTGATACTTTGATTCTTTAGACAGTTAAGTACTAGAGCGTGTTGCATGGAATTTACAAACGAAATCAGAAAAATGACGAATCGCATCATTGCTCAATACAGATGTCTTAATAAACCACATTTATACATCCGATATAAAACAAACTGGTCACGGGAATATTTGAGTCGTGTTCTGAGAAAACTGGTCATAATGCATGTGCGTAAAGTGTCGTCCCAGATTAGCCTGTGCAGTCCGCACAGGATAATCAGGGGCGACACTTTCCGCTTGTATGGCATTTTTCGTTTAAATGAAGTCTCTTCTTAGCAAAAATCCAATTTAGGCGGAAAGTGTCGACCCTGATTAGCCTGTGCGGACTGCACAGGCTAATATGGGACGAAACTTAACGCACATGCATTATGCCCAGTTTCTCAGAACACGACACATTTTGTCATGATTTATTGTGTTTTTACGAGTGGGGTACATGTGGTACGACGTCATCCACCACGTGATGGCATTCTTCTGGGGATGCCAGTATGCAGCGAGGTTCGCTCGAGAACATATGTTTCTTATAAAGCAAGATAATAACAACCCGTTGTGTAATCAAATAAGAACGGTTCTACAAATCCCACTTAGTAAAACACTTCGTACATTATTCCATCGCTCGACGGCGCATGTACATGTACATGTATGTATTTTACTCGGTTATTGGGCAGGCATATTTATTAAATGAACGGGACAGAGTTTCGTGGTATTATGTGCTAATAGTGATTTCAAATGTCGGAACCTAAGGTACATAATTATTCTCTAGTTACTAAACTATTAGAATAAACAATTGATTGAACGAATAACGATATGAATGTCAACGGCGAACGCATAACGGTAAAAATGACAAAGGCAAACGAAAAACGGTCAATGGCAGACGAACAACACTTGCACTGTAACCTTTAAAACGTGTCGTTTGGTTGTTTGAATTTCCTTGCTGAATGGGACACGAAACTCAATTATATGTCTAAATCCTGAATCAATAATAAATTGCGCTGGCCTTAGCTCAAGCAGTCAGTCAAGAGACATAGCGTATTTAAAGGGGCCTTTTCACAGATTTTGGCATTTTTTTTAACTTATTCATTAAATGCTTTATATTGATAAATGTAAACATTGGATCGTAAAAGCTCCAGTAAAAAATCAAGAAAAAAATTAAAAAAAGGAAAAGAACATTGCCCGAAGCAGGTTTCGAACCAGTGACCCCTGGAGTCCTGCCTGAGTCCTGAAGTAAAAACGCTTTAACCTACTGAGCTATTACGCCGAGTACACATGCTTGACGTATTTTATACCTTATATAAGCAATCTTCGTAGTTTTACAAAATTTAACGACAAAAACAGAACTCTCCAAATTATTCAATCGTTTCGCGTTGCAACGCTTTATAATTTTTAGGTTTTAAAATCGTCAAAAGATGCATATAATGGCTATATTAGAGCATGGTTAATGTTCAGTATTACTGTTTCCTCACAAATATCATAACTAAAACGAAAACTTACGAATCTGAAACAACTTTTTTAAATTTTGTCAATTTACCAAAGCGTGAAAAGATCCCTTTAACTGGACGTGGATTCGTACGATGACGAAAGCCCGATAAGCCTTAGTCCCAAACACCTTTAAAGGGATCTTTTCACGGTTTGGTAAATTGACAAAATTGAAAAAAATTGTTTCAGATTCGCAAATTTTCGTTTTAGTTATGATATTTGTGAGGAAACAGTATTACTGAACATTTACCATAGTCCAATATAGCCATTATATGTATCTTTTGACGATTTGAAAACAACGAAAACGCGAAACGATTGAATAATTTGGAGAGTTCTGTTGTTGTCGTTTAAATTTACGAAACTACGAAGATTGCTTATATAAGGTATACAATACTTAAAAAACTGTGTATACCCGGCGGAATAGCCGAGAGGGCTAATGTGTTTTTACTTCAGACTAATTCCAGGACTCCGGGGGTCACTGGTTCGAGCCCTGGTACCGGCTATTTTTTTTTCCTTTTTTTAATTTAATTCTTGAATTTTTACTGGAGCTTTTAAGATTCAATGTTTACATTTATCAATATAAAGCATTTAATTACAAACTTCAAAATATGCCAAAATCTGTGAAAAGGCCCCTTTAAGTCTTTACAAAAGCACCACACGTCTGTAAGAATAATCATAACGCGCCTGTGATTGTAAAACAATAATAAAACATTTTATGAACATATGTTAACATGCTTTAAGCCGCGGTAAGATTCGTATTATTTACAATAATAATAAAATGGCTCTCGTTCGGGTGAACTGTTGTCTATTCCAGCGTCACTGACATGAATAACACTCTGAAGATTCGTGATGAAGAAAAAAGGGGGGTGGTAGCTGCCGTAGACGCTTTTGTTAGAAGTCGGGTTATTTGAGACAAATAAACACATAAATGCGGGTTATTGACAGTGGATTAAACCACCCACTTCTGTGAACCTACCGTAATAAAATGATTGGAAACGTGTTCAAGTATTTACATTTGGTAAGATACAAGCATTCATAGTGGCTCGATTGACGCCGTATGGTGTTCTGTAGGAGTTACTGGGTATGCAACTTATCTGATATAACTCATTGATGTGTCCTTTTTCAACATAGGCTTTGAAAACATTTTTACCATCATCAGTCGCATAACTTGAATTGTTGCGTGCGCATGCTTATTGATAAAAGCGCGAGAAAAACGCAGAATTTATAGTTAATATACTCCATGATTGATCATTTTTACTTAGATTCCTCTGAAATAAGGCAATATCGGCGAGTTCATTTCTCCACTGATCTGTGAATGATGCCTTCCGTATTGAAATTTGGTGTGTAGGCCAACGCATCTTGTAAACAGCGAGCAATCCTCAAATTCGACGTTATCAGATCTTTCTTTTAAACAAAAGGCGTGCGAATGCGACTGTTATACATTATGTCTATTAAAGCTTATACTTAATGTGAATTTCCCCCACAGTATTTAATTTGGCACTTACCTATTAGAAATGTTAATCGATGGGTATTTGAAACCGCTTTGGCAGAGTGCTTCATAGTGTTGTCTGTAACCGCGATAGATTATCCAAATAAATAATTCTGCCATCTTTAAGACTGTAAGGCTCAGGTCGTTGTAGAAGCTAACCGGTATACTGTTGTCAAATGATAATTGATATTAATGTGTATTTTCACTTGAAAATAAATGAGCCTCGCTCTGTGAAAAGAGGGTTAAATGCAGGTGCGTAGTGTCGTCCCAGATACGCCTGGGTAGAATGACACTTTCCACCTTAACTGGGTTTTCGCCAAGAAGGGTCTTCCTTAATACGAAAAATGCAATTTAAGCGAAAAGTCTCGTCCCTGATTTGCCTGTTTTAAAAACTATGTTTATATAATTTTGTTATTGAATACATGATCACTATACGTTCACAAACCAATGTCTCTTCGACACATTCGGCTCTCAGCCCAGCCTTCCGAACCGATCAGTTCCATGTTTAGGTTTGGCAATTGCGTGGCTAAATAATGTTTGTGCCGCGAGAACTGAACCACTTACAATATTTACCTACTCGTTGCACGGAAAAAGTGTACCAAGCACGTGTTTCATCAGCACATAAACATGAATACTCCATTTCCACAAACATAGCCGCCGAGCAAAACTCCGGTAGTAGTGTACTCAAATCAGAAATCGAATCGCAAATGAAACAAAAAGAGCTTTAACGATCATTTGGATGCACATCTGCACGCTACGTGTAGCATAATAGTTATTGCATAATAATGCACGGGCGTAAATTGATGAAATAATAATGCGAATATTCATTACACGAAATATTTGTCTGAAGTTTAACATTATGAGGGTCCGATAGATATGTAACCATTTGAAAATGAATGAATGGTGAGTATTGCATTGATAAATAATGCCGCAACACGGTTCCTATAAGGTCTTGCTTATCAAAACTTTCGAGAGAGACCCTTGTCCGATTATAAAAGCTGCTAAAACTCGTTCAATTCTGACCTCTGCCCAGCTGTTAGTGACCCCTCTGGCATGGGTCATCTTAAATCCGATAAGTCTGTCACTTTGGCTCGGGCGAAATGCCTTTTGTCACTAGCAAGCCTCGGTTTTCTATGAAGGTGATGGCGAAGATTCTTCAATCAGGCATCCCTCATATCTGGGCCGACATTCATGAATTTCGGTGACCTACGGTCAATCGGTTTATTCTTTCTGTCTATACAACGAGTCGTAAAAGACCATTTTAATGTGTGAAATTTTTGGTCTATGATTTTAGTAAACTCATGCGATAAAAATTGCTTTGGTTACTAGAGGAAAGTCACTGACCTGTTTGTATAATAGTTTATTTGTATGATGTATCGTTTTCGTGTGTGAAACTATCAATGAAAATTTCACATTAATACGATTATACTGTGGTGATTATTCGTGGGAAATTAATTTTAATGTTTTGAAAAACCACACGATTCTATGCCAACGAAAATAATCGGTTTTGCAGTAATAGTAGTTTTCTACCTGAATTGTATTTTGGGCCGTGGTTAACCCATTTATGCCTAGGGTCTATAAAAAAGGCATTGGCAAACAGCGTAGACCCAGATGAGACGTCTGCGCTATTTGCTTAAAGGAATTTTTGTAGGAAATATTCTAAATATAGAAATAAATATACTTGACATCTCTAATTTTGGAAATAAATTGATCCAATTTAGAAGGATGGGAGAGTCCGCTAGGCATAAATGGGTTAAACATGTATAAATACATACATCCATTAAAGTGGACAGTAACAGTAAGTTACAGCAGGAAGCACCATATGGATACTATAGCGTACATTTAACTCTTTCAGTGCTGGGACCGAATTTTGAAGGCCTTTTCAAACAGTTTGGATACAGATGAGACGCCACAGAACGTGGTGTCTCATCAGGATCCAAACTGTTTGCTATTCTGATAGTATTCTTTGAAAAAAAATTAAGAAAATGCTAATTTTAGAAATTCAGCAGACGACATTTTAGCAGACGATAAATTTCCCAGCATGCAAAGGGTTAGCAAGCGTGTAATGTATGATACCACAATCATCTCATTCTGACTGGCCCTTGCTGAGGGCCCCAGATTAACTGGCCTGATAATCGGACCGCTAAGCCACATTAGTGATTCGAGTTCGGCTTTTCCAATTTGATATCATTAACAGATGTTGATTTATGGGTCTTTGATAAGCCGTAAAACGAAGGTTTCACTGAAACTCGGGTGCCCCGTTAAGACAGGCATTAAGTGAAAGTTACAGGTCCATACATACTTTCAGAGAAAGATCAATTTAATGAGAAATTAAATATACAGATGGTTCGATCAGGAAAGCTTCTACAAATCTGGTATCTGATTGCAAGAGCAGCGTTCTATTATATTGTTTAAGAGAAAGAATGTATTGGGTACTAAAGCAATAGCAAATAATTATCACGATTTTCTTGGTAATTTGTTAAGATTATTCGGCAGATGTTAAAGAACGAACCACAGAACAATGCAAGCAGTGTCACTTACAGAATCGGTAATTAAGCACAGACTCTGTTGATTACCGGAATTCTCCATTGGCACGCGCTTTCGGTCAATTAGGGGACGGGGAGGAGTGTAGCGGTAAATCGCAGCACCCGTGGCGGCGGCGTGTCAGCATAAATACGAAGTTGAAATACACGCGGAGTCGACAACATTGCATCTTAGTTTGAATTAGTTGTCAAAGCAATTACAATATCAGCTCGTCAAAAGACATTTTTCGGATGACGTAGAAGCGAGTCGGAGTACGTCACATTCCGGTACACATTTTATAGCGAACAATAATAACGCTGACTTACTTCCTGACAGCAGTTTCCAATAAAAACTTCTCCGTGTCAGCGCTCGCGGTCGGTATTCTCCGGACATTATAGCCATAAACAAAATTACTGCATCGTGTAATACGGTACTAAATCATGTACAATTAACAGTCCACTTGCGCCGTGTTGCCTCAACCAAACAGACAAAGACGCGTGAAACCTTTTTAACTGTTTTCTGACCCTTCGTTTATTATGGCCAGTGCCAGAGCAAAACGCTATTTTCTGGGCCCGTTTAGGTTTCAATTACAGACGGAGTGCAAGTCTATTTTCCGGCGCATGTTCTAATTGTCCGGTAAATTGAGTAACTAGGGTTTATAGCTCATTCCGTAGATGAACGAAACCAACATGTTTTGCACCTGTGGACCATGGATTCCGGAGAGCGAGAAACACTAGACCTGACCTCCCGAACAATGCGAACTAATTGACTGACAAACAAGGTTTTATAATTCTCGCGTGGTGCTCCCGGGGCGAAAGAGAAAGCCAGAAGGCTTATACGTATTCGACCGAGGTCTTGAACCTAAAGTGCAGATGTAATAATCATTTAAATTGATTTTCTGTAAGCGGTTCGACATCATCTCAGATAAAAAACTAAATGTTTATATTATGTAGAAACAAACGAAGCAAACAATCGTGGATGATGGTAAAACGATACTGAAGGCTGCTTTGGAACCTTCACCCGGAATTGTTAGTTCCATTCGAATGGATTTATGGTGCATTTTTATAGTTGTAGATGTGTAATAGATGCGTAATCGTTCGATTGGGGAATAAGTAAAAACATACTGGCGCCACTTTTAACTGCGCATCGATAGAATTTACATTCCTACAAATATATCGAGAGTTAATTTACGATGTGTATGTAATAAGCGAGTGTTCGACATCAAAGCCCACCAGAGATGCACGTGTTTTGTAAATTAACCGTTTGACAGAACACACTTAACAAGTAAATAACAATCGTTTTCCTCATCCCAATATTTTTGAACATTAGTAAGCGAGACAATTCGAATTCTCTCGAAATATATATTTACATAAGGGTTGTTTCCCCTGTGAAATATCTTCTAGAAGTTCTGAACAGGTTTTAACATTCTTAACTAAACTGGTTCATGAACATAATTCGTTGTTTGATAAAGGTTAGTAAATATTGAAAACATGTTTTGGTTCTTTGACTTAATGCCTGTATATAAGAATAAAAAATGTATTGACCACCATTTTAAGCATTACAGTTTGACAATCGATTTTAGAACAAAAACAAAAACATCAAAACTTAATTTTGTTAATGTGCATTTTAGTAGTAAATTAGACTGCAGATCGACTTGCGTTTTGTTTGGTCATACTGGTACGTTTCAACATAATAAATAAATTTAATTTGCATATTTACCTTCGCTAAAACTTTGATCTTCAGTCTCACAGATGTGTGCAAATAAAGGAAAAACACTTTACGGCATGTTGTAAACTGTAAATTAAATGTCGTAAATTGCAAGCGGTTCAAGAGATGGATTATTTATCATTGACTTGCAAAACTCAATTGAAAGCATGCACGAATTTATCTGACAGAAAAAATGCGGTCTCACGCACCGTGTTTTCTAAATATAAAATCCAGTTTGGTATTTGTAGAAATTGCACAAAAAGGAAAGAGATTTCAAACGGAATGGAGCTTATTTTTGACAGGCAAATTTATTGATAATAAAGACATTCAAATAAATAGTTTTGACAACAAGAGTGTCAGTAAATGACAGGATAAAGTCCCCAAGCAAACACTTTAGGCTCAAAAAAAGATTTGGACCCCTAGCGTGTTCAAACAGTCGATGACACTCTAAAAGCAATATATGCCGGTGGAAACAGCGCTCTAGCTTTTATCATATCCAAATTTAATACCGCAAACGTTGTTTTTTTTATACAAATATATGACTACATTCCTTTATACTATTTACTAAACTTGTTTACTTAAGTTATGTACATTGTGTCAAATAGAGTTGTTACGTATTGTTTTGACCGTATGTAAATCGCTTCGAATAAGGTTTTAATGTTTAATATTCTATGATTTTAGTGCATGCAAATACACCTACGTTTTTTTTCGACATATTTTCACTGTTTTAATAACCTCAAATAGTCATGTGCATGATGTGTACGTAAAACGCACACCGGTCTGGTACAAGATAAGAGTTGCCAATAAAATCATTGAAAAAAAACAAACGTTAAAAGCCCTTACTTTTCATTTATTCGTTCTGATTATTTTCATGAAATTGTTGATATCGTGTTACAATCTTATTTGTATGGACAATTGATTAAATATTGCCAGTTTAATTGCTTAAATTGCCTACTTTTCATTCATCTTTCACGATAAATCTGAAAATTCAATTTGATTTTAATTAGATGTTCAACTGTGTTAAAAATACATTTAAATAAATACGAAAAGTAATATTCAATGATATTTATTTTTTTCAGTTTTCTAAATGGCGGATCGTTTTTATTTCAATTTCTGTTATAGAAATTTGAGATTACGTATACAAATAAGTCTTCTAAATGATTTCTTGTCGAAAGTATTACGGTCGAACTAAAGTACATATATATTATATTTGCTTACACCTTGTATACACATAAATATTAAATAACCGATTTCAGTTGCGCACTTAAGGCGCGCTGCATTGTCGTATTTTTTCGGTCAAAACAAAAGGAAGTTATTTCCGCAAAACCTTTTACAGCGTGCCAGTTAACGTTATTTTGAAATAGATTGTGTCCGTTTTGTCTCTGTTGATGGCTTTCGTACTATGCATGTATATAATTAAGCTCCTTCGATTGATTTGGAAAAAAACACCCGTTAAACGATTAAATAATTTATTTAAAATGCTTAACAAATCAATTGTCGAAAGCGCAAAAAAGAATGAAATTTATTTGCAGTAACTTATTGAAATCTGAAAAAAGCTGCATAATGCCCTAGCACTCACATATTGTGTCATATTGTTATAACGCATAATTATTGTAGATTCATTCCTTGCTGCAGTAATTATTTCAATTGTAATTTATGTTTAATCGCATTTAGCCTTTGCATGGTCGTAAATTGATTATCGTGTATATCTACAAAACATTTCAATTGAATTGCATATTTAATTAAATCTGTTTATGGGACCTATATGCAACAGGATTTGTTAAATTAAACGCTCGCATTATTGCATATGACGTAAGCATTTCCATTTTAAATTTAAATCAGATTATTGAAGTGGGAGCTTTTTTGCGGCTTATCGCGTGTCGACAACCAACGATATCACTTCATTAAAGTTACTTGGCTACAAGAATGCTACGATAGTGCGTTGTAAGTTGTGCGTAACAACTTAAGTTAAGGCCCATGTGTGCAATATGTCGTCCATAACCTATAGGCAGCATTCATGTCTCAACATAAAATTGTATTATAAATGCGAGACGAAACTGGTTAAGAGTGTATGTACAAACCGGCCATTTTCTCATGTCTAACATGCCGCCATACGTAATCTGGGATTATCCAAACAACAAATCGGAAACACTAATCCACGACTATGAACAATGCGATCCGTTCTAATCCTTGTCGTAGTCGGTTCTTACTAAGTTATTGGGGTTAGCAGGTTAAATTCCACTTTATTGCATTCGACAATTAAATAGACTCGCAAAGTCAGGCTTTAAAACTCAATTTTGTATCAGGTAATTTCGGTAGATTATTAACTGTCATCTTCAAGTTTGTGTTTATAAAATCACCGACATGTGCGTTCTGTTGATTTAGCCTCTTAATGGTTTCACCTTACTCGTTACATCTCTTCGCCCATAATGAAGTTTCTATCCCGTTTAATGAAAAGTGAAACCGTTTTGAAAAACACTTTAAGCTTTGACAAGTATCGACAAATATCACCAGCTGTCAAACTGCGATTTTATTATGTTTACCAGCCTGACAGTTGGTCCTTTACTCTAATCAGCCTGAGCTTGTTGTGCTTTATTTCAATATTGAGACAGGATATAACCACTTTCAAAAAAGTTTGTATAAAATCAACTTGTACAATCTATACTGGGTGGGATTTAGCCGTATTTATGCATACAAAGTACATGCGCATGTACATTATCGTGTGTTAACTAGCACTTGATTGTATACACTGCAACGAAAAAATTAAACAATAAAGTAAATCTAACCAATTGATAAATATAAGTCCCTTACAACTTTACTTGCGGCTTATTCGCTATTTTATATCATATTGTCAATGCGATGGATGGCATCATTATATTCGCGAAGATAAGATTATATTGGGAAAGCCGGGGATTTTCCTGTCTTATGTTCATCAAGCGCGAATGTACCACTTACTCACTGTTGAAGTTTAAAATACAGTGCATCGTAACTTGACAAATGTGGTTGTATCTGTATTTTCAATAAGTGTGAATCGTATTAAGGCACCCTTTAGTTCGTAACAGGTAGCGAGGTAATTACTTATCACGACACAAAATAATATCTTCTAAATTTCCGTAACCACAATCAAATACATAGAAGGTGCAACTAGTAATCCCAGACCATTTACTTTTTCTTTGCATATATATGCAGGTTAATACAAACATTCTTTTTATTTCAGAAATAATTAAAGAAGTTTCATATAGTCTTTTCACTCTCTTGTACATTTTTATAACGGACTTTTTTCTCCGCGTTTCAGCATTCCACAGTATGTGTATCCATCCGCGTACATGACTGCTGCTCCAGCGCAAAGTATTTTGTCGGCTGCTGCCCTTCAACAGTCACCACTCTCACCAACTTCAGGTAAAATCTTCAACACGCATGACAGTGTCCGTATTTTATCATATCAAATATTGTTCAATGTGCGGACTGCACAGGCTAATCTGGAACGCCACTTTTTAAACGCATATGCATTAAGTCCCGTTTTCCCAGAACGAGGCTCAATTTCTTAACATTAATTTTGTTTCATCCTAATAGAAAGAAACATATTACATTATCCAAACACTCATCTTTTCTTCTTTCTAGTACATCTACTCTTTTTTGCAAATTTACGTAATGAACAAAGGCAACTGATATATGTATATTTATATAATACATATTGAATGTTTGTTATATTAAAATATGAATAGATAATATTCTTTGAAACACTACCACATCTGTAGCCAGTCCTTCCTTCGTCTTTCAGCTCAGTTATATGATTACGCAGGCCGCCTACGGGTCGCAGGCGTTCGCCCAGGCGACGGCTGGTCTCGACGCCTCTACCTACCCTTTCGTGAACGTCTCCACTGCCGGTCTGATGGCCAACCCATACACGTACGCCATACCGCAGCAACTCGCCGCCGCTTCCGGCCACGCCTTCTACCAGCCTCAGCAGCTCCAGGAAAGGATGCAATGACGCCTACAGGGGTTTAGTGACATTGACTTAGCGCAGGCATATCTCTACAAGAACGGTTCCTCCTGAGGTCGAACCGAAAACCAGTCTATTTGTGGAAATTGTTTGCCGCGCGATTTTGCGACAATGAACACTAATGCGACAACCCCTCCCCAAACTGGATTGCGGCTTACGAAAGACATTACGAATTTCAATAATGTTAGTTTAATTTATTTGACGAGAATTTCAGATCAGATGTTTATTGCTACTGAAAAGGGGAGTTATTTTGTTAATAAATGACAATCATTTACGTATTTCAAGAAACCCATGTTAATTGTAAGTAGATATAATTAGGTAACTTAGTGTTATAGAGAAGTTCTATAGTGTACAAACTGTTTAAATAGTGTTTATTAAATGCATTCACTTTAATGTTATATATACTAGACTTTGGAATTAATTGTAAATTTTTAATTATTTATAGATAAGTTACGTGCAAAATTAACTCTGATACAACTTGTTGAACTTCTTTTATAAGGTTTAATAAATGTGATATTTTTATACATGTATATAATATAAATAAAGAACACGTGGCTTGCTATGCATCGTGGGTGAGGTTAAAATGAATGATAACGTTGACATCATTTGAAAACCTTATATGCAAATTCCCTTTTATAGTGGACGTATATTTGAGATATATAATTATTATTATTAATATTATTATTATTATTAACGATGTTATTAGATTTGCTCATGATTGAATGGAACGTTTTGAAAAGATGTGCGCATGCGTGGGTGTGTATATACAATCTCTATTTGTACATTTATTTTTAAATTAGTCGTATATGCCTTTAATTGTATTATCATTTGTAGTACTAATTTAATTTTGTAGGGAGGTAGTTAGTCTCGATTTTGTTCCGGTATTTCTATTGCAAGAAGGGGACCCGAATCCATCGGTGTTGATGTTTGTGTTTCCAATTGTTTAAAATCATCGAAAAAGATTTACATGCTTTTTTCGTATGTAATATTAAAATCTCAAGGTATTTCATCTATACATAATTTTTTAACTGTTTTCACTTTTTGACAATACAATGAAGCATACATGTTTTTTTATTTATTGCGCATGCGCGTTAACGAGTTCCGTCCAGACATGTATTCAACATCACGTGTTATGTTTCATTTACAAAAGGGTCGTGTGAACAGAGATCAGGTTGTCATCAATACTTCAGTCCATAAAAAGTAAACCTAAGGACCTGTTTTTAACCCTTTGCATGCTGGGAAATTTGTCGTCTGCTAAAATGTCGTCTGCTGAATTTCTAAAATTAGCATTTTCTGCGATTTTTTTTAAAGAATACTATCATAATAGCAAACAGTTTGGATCCTGATGAGACGCCACTGTCTGTGGCGTCTCATATCGATTCAAACTGTTTTCAAAGGCCTTCAAAATTCGGTTCCAGCACTGAAAGATTAAAAAATGTTCTATGCAAAACGATCAGGATGTTCATTACTTGAACAAAAAGCAATAACGCTCTCGTTTTGATGGACTTCTGTATCTCGCTGTACACGCCTCGTTTGACTCTGACAATCGCCATCCATCAAAATCATTTTATTAAATATGCTCATAGTCATTAAACGAAAAGTCTCACCGGCAAATGTGTGTATGCAACTATTTATCCTGTATATAATCGCGAACAATGGGTGGAATGGAAGAATATATTATTGTGAAAGCGCAAGAGAAATGGTAGAAATTTCTACATGATTAATGGACGAAAGTGTTGTTAAAGAAATTTTGAATAGTGAGAAAGGAAATATTTTGAAATGTAAGTTGTTATAATACTGCTGTTTCGAATCTGTTTTGTAAATATTGTTATGTATGTATTCTTATCATAATTTATGTAATAAGTTATTAATACGTTAATATTTAACACGTCTTTATGTTATATGTGTAATATATTTATGTATTTTATCATTTGTTTTATTTCAACTATTGAGGCATGTATAATCATTGCAGAAACATTAAAAGAGGGGGACAATTAAGTGCTATAGTTTAACTTCAAAGTTGCGTCCTTAAAGTAAATTACACTAAACTGTTAAGCAAAAGTATCTTTCTAATAAATCAAAGTACGTTTATCAGTATTCACCTGCAGGTAATGACCTTTACTTTCCAAAGGTCAGGGTCGAATCATTTAACTTGACCTTCACATATGAGGTTAGTGGGTCACTGGAGGGCATCGCCGCATAGTATTATTTAGGCTAATTAAAAAACACATGTATTTATTTGTATAGTACAATCTCTTTTTTTAGTTTCGGCACATTCGCATCATTATAATTTTCACATATGCACATGTCTTGTTTCATGTAGTTAACGTATTTGTACATTTACTTAAGCGTCATCAATTTTGTTATGTTAGAATCCTATCGAAAGAACACATTTTTAATATAGGAATTTTAAATGTCAATAATAAAATTGAGTGCTGTTAAATAACCTTTTGGTAACGTTTATAACAAATGAAATTACGTTGGGTGGTTCATTTTGATTTAGTTGATTACTGCTTTCAGACGGTCGAAATAAATACAATGCTGTACATTTACAAGATAACTGACTGAATCTCAATTATTTGTATCTACGTCACTCTTTGCACATGCTTCATAGTTAAATTTTGCATGACTATAAACACATGGGCACAATTGCTTAAACATATAGAAAATTCTGTATTCAGTCACTTTTTAATCAAATAGCGAGTTCATGAATATCAGGAACTAAGTTGTCAGTCTATATACTTTAACCCATTGATGCCTAGAGGACTCTCCCATCCTTTTAAACTGGATCAATTAATTTCCAAAATTAGGGATGTCTAGTATATTTATTTCGATATTTATAATATTTCTTACAGAAATTCCTTAAAGCAAACAGCGCAGACCCTGATGAGACGCCGCATCATGCGGCGTCCCATTTGGGTCTGCGCTGTTTGCCAAGGCCTTTTTTCTAGACGCTAGGCATAAATGGGTTAATAACGACAACCGTTCCATTTTCCTTTATCAGTACAGAGGCTATAACAGTTGTTGATCGTTTTATACGAAGTTAAAAAAACAACATGTATATCCTAAGAGTTTCCGACGTAGAAAACTAACGTAATAAATGCATAGTATATACACATTATTTACATAAATCGGAAGCCGTCAGCTGTGCCCATGGGTGAAAGTCGTAGATTCATCAGTAGTTAGAACTACCATTAATATCAATAAGTAGGATACGTAGTTCCGTAGGAAAACTAAACTATTAGCTACATTGAGTCCATCTTTCCTTTGATTTCAAGATATGTGAAGTATCTGTACTCGTAGTCATATGTTTAACGATTGATGAACGTTCGTTATAACGTAAATTGCCAGATGTTGTTAAACCATGTCTCTCTCATTATAATATTATGTGTGTCCGCTCGTAAAACGAGTAATGTCATCACTTGTAGAAATAAATCTCATTTCGCAATTATATTTCGTTCTTGTCATTATCTTGCTGAACATGATGATTTAGCGATAACGTATGTGCGCATGCGCGAGATTGCGTGTCGGAACCCAATATCCATCTATCTACTAAAGTAAGCAGATATACCACATTTTATACCAATTAACTTAAGTTTCGATTAAGCGCTTTTTGTCGGTGGATGTTAAACAATTTGGAGTTTCGATTCGTATGAATTCAAACAACGTTGTGTTTTACGTCTTGTGTCGTCTAGATGACAAGTTGGTATCAATCACAATCAGTTAATACCGACTATGAACCGCTGTATCAGTTTTTTAAAACGAACTACAAAGGAACAATGCAAAAGTCTCGAATTTGATAATGCATGTTTTAGATGGATGTATTTCTAAAGCATAATTCGAACACTACGGTCCTGGTACTTTTTCTCTCTAATTTAAGGTAAAATCAAGTTTGCTCCAATATTCTATTAAACGCGGATGACGTGACTTCGTATGTCATCATAAGTGGGGCATGTTACCGGCGAATACAGCTAAGACACATTACACCAAACCATGCATTATTAAATGAATAGCGATTTATAACTACAGTGTTCATCAGAGGGGGTAATCGCGCGATAGTCAAGATGGCGACGTCCATACCGAGACAGTTATCTTTCGCCGTTTTATACCCTTTATTACTTCTGTTTATTTTTTAGGTGACGCTCACTTTCCAGCCATATCAGTAAAAAGGTGATTAGCGTTTATTTCGAATTTAAATTCGCTTTATATCTCGACTTTACTCCGCGCAAATTTTCTAAATGGAGCGCAAATTAAGTCATCCCGCTAAGAAATTTCGCACCGAGTAAAGTTGAGATATAGAGCGAATATTACTATGAAATAAAAGCCAGTAACTTTCTTCCTAATATGGCTGGAAAGTGAGCGGAATAAAAAAATAATATGACAAGTAATAAAGCGTATAAAACGACGAAAAATACCTGCCACGGCAAGGACGTCGCAATCTTGTTTGTCACGTGATTACCCCCTCTGGTGTTCATGCACATTGCACAATATCCAATTGCAAAACGGCATACGGAACACTCTCACGTTTGTATTTGTATCTGGATGGACCAGGAGTCCCGGGATGTGTCGGTGATTTTTGCCCTTTTATTATAAATAAGATAGAGCCCTGGATCAGCATCATGGCGCTTGATGATTTTCAAAATGCAAAGCATTTTTCATGCGAACACATGTGATCAGTTCAATTCAACGCAGAATAGGCATGTGACAATAATCTCCAAGCATTACAACTTTGACACTGTTCAAATACCTCAAACGTAGTCTATCGTGATTACGGTAACATAACAAAACACACCGAAAACATTACTTGACTTTGACTGATGAAACACACAATGGGTTCTCAACATGGACGAAAAAAGCGAGTAGACCTCTAGCTATAGCTAGTAAAACTGTAACATTTGTCTAAATAAAATGTACGTGATTAAACAGAACCAAAAGAAAAAACCGTAAAAGTATGACCCAGACAGACGACAAATTTCTTCCATTTTGCAGACATGTTAACAAATACAACACTATCACAGAAACTAATGATTTATAAAAGCAGAGCTCAAATACAAATTGAAAAGATAAGTTTTACTTTTTATTGCCATATTTGGAAGTTCACCACGTGCGTTTCGCAGTATATCAAATTTATCGACGTTTTTATCATACATTGTTTTACTTGTCCGCCATTTTGAATGCGGTGAACTCGATTCTCTTTTCATTCGATTATCGAGGTAGAACTGAGCTATTAATCGAGTAAAACCGGGCAACGTAATTATCTACAGTGTATGTTTAATACATTTGAATTAAACTAACAATAACTGTTTGAGAAGTAAACATTGCAATCTAAATGTCCAAAACGTTTTCAAATATCTCCTCGGAGCGGGCTTTGTGTTATTCAAGTCCATTTATTAGAATTCTGTCACAATTCGATTCGGCTCCTATCAAAACTTCGATAAAGCAAACATGGGTAGTTATTGTAACAATAAATAAACAACTTCGTTTCAATATAAATTATATGCCCTGTTTGCATATTGTCGTGCACGTGTTGTATGTGCAGTTTGGCAATTAAACTTCTCACACGTTTAATGTTACGCTTGCATGGAAATCTTAATGAATTTGTATACGAAATGGCAAAACAAACATTTTGTTTAAATCCTTTTCAACAAATCATGCACATAAAACAGTACTGAAAGATGTTATATTTTAACTGGAACAGTGTACCCGCTTGGTGAAATGATAGGGAAGCAAACTAAACGTTCAATTATGTAAATATGATGCATACCCGTAGCCAGGGCGGTGGGTGCGTTGGATGCGTTCTCACGCTCATTTTTATCAGTCACAGAGTATGGTCAATGAAAATAAAATTTCGTATAACAATGCTCTATAATTTCAGTCTCTAAATACAGATAAAAAGTCACCAGAATGCAGGATTTTAAGTTTCATTTTCAACATTTTCTAGGGCGAGGACCTCCACCCCCCCCACCCCCACCCCCCGATTGCAGGAGGGTGACAGCCTCTCCCGCATCTTCCCCCGCACCTTCCCCCTTCGCCACTTCGTTGCTCAATAACAAATCGTTGATGGGAAAATTCGCGCACCCCTTTTCAAAACCCTGGCAACGGGCCTGTGATGATGCAGGTTCTGCATTTATGTGGGTTGAAGAGTCAGGTAGATGTTGGTCGCTAAACCAAAGCTACAGAAACTCCAGAGCAAAAACAAAACATGTACCCGTCTATGTCGCTTTATTGCATGAAAAACATAAAGATGTTCACCATCACACGTCTCAATTTACTGTGACATTTTGGCAGACTGCCATTCGTATTAAGTCAAGTACTATAATGATCATAGACTCGTCAGCACATATTCGTGCTCACTGAATTTGTATAGTGTATTACATCCCTATGGAAGCCTGTATGTGTCAAACGCACTGTGAGCATATGAGCATTTTTAGATGGGCGCTTTAGCGCCCGTCTAAAGTGCTTAGTGTGAAATTCAGGTCGATACGACTAGGTATGATTAACCCAATACCCGCTTGCGTATCCGCGCAAGAAAGAGTTGTATAATTTATGCAAGAGGTTTGAGTTCTCCAATTATGTGTATTAACAAATGGCAACATTATATTAATATCGTGTTACATTCAATATTTTCGAACGGTGTTTTATAGAAAAGAATCAATAAACAATGATCGTATTGTACGCGTCGCGGAGGAGATTGTTTATGAATGATTAAAATAGTCCACTTTCTGCTGCGTGTGCGTGACGTAGTATTTTCGCTCAGCTTATTCATAAATCTGAGGCTGGCGATAAACAAAGGGGAGTCCGTGTGAGAATAACGCAGTAGTATAAGGTTACGCTTGTTTATATTCACAGGTCTCAATTAATAATACGTTGACCACGAGTTCAACAATTATTACAGGGATACGATAGACAACATAAAAAAATGTTTCATTATCGCTGAAACTGTTAAAAAAAATTAAATATAACAATAATATTCTCTAAAAAATGTAGTCTTGCTGTTTTGAAATAAGGTTTGGAATTTTGTTTTCTAAATAACTTAATTCAAAACAAAAGTTTAATTATAGTGTGTTTTACTTGTTAGTCGCATATTTACCGCATTATAATGTGTGTTATAATAGGCAAACCATACATTAGTAAAATTCAATCTGCCTTCGCACATAGAAGGAATGGGTCAATTAGGTGCTGCGTTTCCTTTGCTTACTTCAGTTAGAGGTCAATTATTTAAGTAATAGCAATCACAAGGCTCCGACTTCAAAGGAATTGCGGAGCTTTCTTACATAATAAAAGTCGTAGTCGCATGGTATTTGCGTTTTGCGTCCTATTTGGTCACGTGGTTCTTTTTCCCGGTTGTTTTGGCATTCATGATATATGAGGCTATTAATAGATGCGTCTGTCGATAAACAAAGGAAAGTTTACGAGTTATAACAACGCAATAGGTTACGCTCTCGCATACAACTCAATGACGTAGTACAGGTCGTAAAATGAGAGATTCGGGAAAAAGTTGACGCTTATTTATATCAAAGACCCATATTATCTATTGGTCTTTGTTTATATTCTCAATTTATAAAACGTTGAACATAAGTTCAACAATAACTTCAGCGATACGATAGACAAAAACAGTTTCATAATTGCTAAACCCGAATATTACAAACAATTTATAATAATAATACGAATGCAATAGCAGAAGGTTAGTAGAAGGTTAAGCTTGTTTAAATTCACAGTTCTCAATACATAGACAGTTGGATATAAGTTCATGAATTACTACAGGCATACTATAGGCAACCTCGAAAATGCTTTTTAATCGCTAAAACCGAAAACAACCTAATATATTATATTAAATATATTTATAACAATAAATGTCTTTTAAAAATGTAGTCGGCGTATACGCTGACTTTGAAATAAAGTTAGCAATTTACTTTTCAATATAATTAAATACAATTAAACAAAAGTTTAACTATTGTGTTGTGTTTTTCACTTGTAAACTGCATATTCACCGCATGAAATGTGTGTTAGCATTGTCAAACCACACATAAGTGTGAGTAAAATAAAAAATATACTACGGGAGAGCACTTCATATGTGTCCTCATATGCCTTGTTATGAGTATCTTTCTTCACTATCGAAATATATCGTATGTTTATATTTGATTTAACCGCAGTTTTCTTTCGACACATTTAAATCACACGTCAATAGCGCCGTCATGCGAAAATGGGTCTTATGCGTTTCGGCAAGCGTTTGTTAAACCCAACATGTGCTTTTGCGCAGTCAGGCCATAGGCGATGCTGTTCGCTTTAAAATCACTCAATATGTTATGTTTCTCCTTACCAGAAGGAGTGATAGCTGAGTGGGCTATTTATATGATGGGCGCATATGGAATAAGACCCATTTTCACATGACGAGGGTCATTACAAATCTCATTGCGAATTGAAAATGCCACATTTAAGAACAATGCTTTTTGATACAAAATTGAATTAAAAATAGCAAACTTGTTAATAATGGCAGCCTATCCACACATAAAGGAATGATTTCCAGACGTGCTGACCAAGTACGGCAAACATTGTGGTATGATAATTAAACGATTTTCTCTTATCGTTACACTATACTATTTCGCTAATGATTGTTTTCTCATCTTGGAGGCGAAAGTGAAATTCTGCGAGATGGATTGTAACGCGTAATTGTAACAGGGCCACAATTTGTGTCGTTTGAGCATACAGAGAGTAGTCCGGAATTCCTTACACTGAACAGTGCTACATCCTTTGAATTGAGCACATACGCAGTGATGTAGCAAAAATTCAGAGGTTGTATCTCGAATCAGCTTATTAAATATTCGAAAATATTCATGCGTGTCTGTTGGCGTTATGTAAAAGTCACTAAGATGAAAACCGAAACAGCTACGCCTAAAAGCGCACGAGTGCTCTATACCTATGTATATCTTAGCGTTGTTGACACCGTGTGAACTGCTCGGATAATAAGTAAAGCATAAACAGCAATGTTTTTATACTTTTATTCCTCCATATACAAGATACGAAGATTGTTGTATATTTTGAATTTGTATATGGTGTCAAAAATCAAAAGTTGTGTACACGGAACTTTCATTATGAATTTATATTCTTGGTGAGATAGTCATTTGATTTAAGAAAAAAATATTCTTTTAATATGGTGACTGCAAATTTTCTTTATATTAAGTTATCATTACCATTTTCATCAAACTTTCTATGCTTTCAGAACTTCCAAAAAGCATGTTGTTTTTATTTTGTCTTAGTTATTTCTATGAAATAATAAGGATGATAAAAAGTGCACACAAAACTCGACCCGTGCGCTATGACACACACTTTATAAAGTTGAATGGCGTGTGTTCATTTCAAACTTGCGATTGATTTTCAAAAATGAATTGCGTGTTAAATTATGCAATAGCGAACATCTTCAGTGCCTTCAGCGCTTTGATTATATTATACTAATAAAGGAATTTATCGCAAGATAAGGAACTGATGGATGGACGTACAAATGCACGTTCAAGCGATAGGACGTACACACGCGACTGTTTTAACCCATTTATGCCAAGCGGACTCTCCCATCCCTCTAAATTGGATCAATTTATTCAAAAAATTAGGGATGTCTGGTATGTATATTTAGAATATTTCTTACAGAAATTCCTTTAAGCAAATAGCGCAGATCCAGATGAGACGCCGCATCATGCGGCGTCTCATCTGGGTCTACGCTGTTTGCTAAGACCCTTTTCTAGACGCTAGGCATAAATGGGTTTATACTGGGATGTTAAGCACCCGGGCATGTATTCGCTAAGCTTCGTAGTAAAAATTTATGGACCTTCCTCTCATTAATAAATTGCCCTAGTTTCTTGTTGTTTCGTGTCAATGTCTTTTAAAATTTCTTGATCAAGTAAATATTAACAACTCGTCCATGTTGTATCATTTTGGAAGCAGGATACATTTGATTTCACGTACAAAATGTCACAGGCTTACAAGAAAAGGGTCAAATATTGAGAGAAAAAAACACTCATCTGCTTTCGAAATCTGTATCTGTAACTAAATCAACCGTTTTAATGTTTATGAAGCTTCCATCGGTTCATGAAAAGGGCCAGATTTTAATAGTTTGCAACCGGATTTAAGATTGGTATTTCGAAAATTGTTCAGATACGGAACAAGTTCAACGTTAATTAAGTTGAGTAATACACGAATGAACAATAGCTGGAGAACACACAGACTCCCGTCATGTGACCTCGCGGTAATCTCTTAGGCACGTTGACGTTGTCGCCGTACGGCTGTAAGATTCTTGTAACCGTTTATCACGCGGAATGATCATTTGTTCCTGACAACTATAGACGACTCCGTTTCAGATAGAAAACAAAACTGTAAGATGAAGGCAGTGGAGGTATGGACATTTGCACGATAAGGTGATAAGGTGATAAGGTTATGCGTGTGATACTCGCACAGAATGCAGATCTATAACTTTTACAATACTGTAGTATACCCCACCCTTAAGTACGGGCAATGTTAACCTTCTTCATTGTCTTCCAAGTGCCCGTGGATGGCACTTTCAATAATGTTAAGAACACAGTTTCACAGTTTCAAAATCTTGTTTTAATAGTTATTTAAATTATTCCATATGCATCAGTTCTCATATAAAGTTAAAACAAAATATCATTGAACAGTATTACAAGTTTAATAACGCCGATAAACTTTCATCTTTAAGCTCTCTGGAGTTTCTAACGAAGCGCTCATTTAATCGGACAACATAACGCTTACCATCTTTGGAATGGTGAATGACGCCATACGAAGTTAAAGTAATCTAAATTTAAACGAAGAAACCAATAGATTTTACATGAACTTTCAAAAAGTGATCTGAACTGATCTTGACAGATAGATGCCAAAAGTTGTTTATCGGCGCTATTTATACCTGTCGCTAAGCACTTAAAATTTAGGATTCTGGGTGATTCTGCGCACCAATATCTTAGGAATTTGGCTAAGCCAATCAAAACGACTTAGGATTGCGACAACCAATCAAATGCATTTAGGAATCCTAAATTCTTAACAAAGTTCTCTAGCGTCAAAACATTCAACAATAATATTATATTTTAACTAACAAAAGAACATATTAGGAGCAAATATAGATGCGCAAAAGATTCTACATCTAACAATAAACAAATATACTTCTCTCTGACCTAAACAAACATGCAGTTATGACAGAGAAGAAATATTACGGTACAATATATCCGAAATATTTCAACAGCTGAAAAGTACTTTTTAGGAATGGCGAATTTTACACAAATAACACCATATATGAACATTTATTGACTATAAAATAGTCTCTTAAAGAAACTTATAGTCGTATTATTATATTTATACAATGTTTAGTCACTTAAAAATGAATGTAACCAATAGAATCATTGCAAGATTACGATTGGACTAGCTTCATTGAAGTTCGGACATTGACAGTAAGTTTTGGAATTCAAGTTCTGTTTATAATCATTAGACAAAACATATTTAATTGATTACTCTATCAGTTAATATAACAATTCAACACTTCAACCATACTCTTGTGTATGGGATAGTGTAATGGTTGAGTAAATGATAATATAAACAATAGCAGTTTGTTAACATTATGAAATAACAGATAATAAACAAGTTAATGAATACTCCAGGGCCTTACAATACGTAGGTCACATTGGAGTAAAGCGCTTCTGCATTCTGAAAAAAAATAAAAGAAAATGACGTAAATCATTGAGGCCGTTCAGACCACAGTATGGAGACAATATTACAATATTTCGACACATTTGTCCGATTCAGAACCATTATGTTGATTGTTCGAAACAGTGCCAAATGACCGTATTTCACGATACGCGATGGCATTATTTTGTTGCCATAATAACGACTTGGCTCGTGTGATTGTTATCTCATACCTTGGCAAAAGGCCAACATGTATGTGTTATAACATATATTGCTTCTCAACTGCATTTGTACTATATTTTATGCGCCCTTAACCCATTTATGCCTAGTGGACTCTCCCATCCTTCTAATTTGGAACAATTTATTTCCAAAATTAGGGATGTCTAGTATGTTTATTTTTATATTTAGAATATTTCTTACAGAAATTCCTTGAAGCAAACAGCGCAGATCCTAATGAGACCCCGCATCATGCGGCGTCTCATCTGGGTCTACACTGTTTGCCAAGGCCTTTTTTCTAGACGCTAGGCATAAATGGGTTAATGTGCAAATGTGCTACATGCAACGTGATACATCTGTCCAATTTTCAGGCTAAGGACGTCAAGGTCCTTTCTACATATTATAATTGGGCCGTGCTCTGTCAAAAAATGGGTTTTATGTATGTGCGTAAAGTGTCTTCCCAGATTAGCCTGTGCATTCAAAGAAGGCTAATCAGGGACAACACTTTCCGCTTTTTGTTATTATACGTTTCAAGAAAGTCTCTTCTTAGCAAATATCAAATTTAGGCGGAAAGTTTCGTCCCTGTGCGGACTGCACAGGCTAATCTTTGTGCGGACAGTGCGACACTTTACTCACATGCATTAAACCCGTTTTTCACAAAGCACGGCCTATATGTTTCTGTGTGAAAACAACTTATCCTTGCCCTGAAGTCATGGTGGTAACTTGCAGTTTCGAATTTTCTGGAGAAATCCGGTGTATATAAAGTATTCCTGTATTTCTATATTTCGTGGGATCTTAAAAGGATAACATATGTCTAACCGATCAACATGTTTGTGAACGATAATTCATACCGGGCCCGCTCGTGGTTTTATAGGTGACAAGAAAATAATGTGGTGAAATCAGGGACTAGCGTTGTAGAAAAGTCGAAACGTGCAATAACGCCATTTGCACGTTAGCCGGTCTATTTTCTCTAAGTTTTGAATGAAATTCCGCTAGTTTATGAAGCTTAATTTCCAGCCGAAGGTTTAGTTCAGTAGCAAACCTAGCATAGCAATATATATTTTGTGAACAGGGAAATATTTTGGATGAACCGATACATTACTGCTTTTTATGAAATCGGAAGTGTTTGACGATTTAAAGAAAGGTCGCAGGATTAAGGGTCCTGAATGCTTAAAATTACACTATGAGTCCGCCGCTACTATACTCTTTCCTTCATTTCATGAATGGTGAGCACATATATTTGGTCGATTTATTTTGTGTAAACACTAACTTCAATACACGTGTTAAAAAGGTATTTTTTTATTATTTCAAGATGTTACATTATATACGGATATGACGTCGTGCATTTCCCGCGTCAACGTCAACTTCGTTTTCGCGCCCATTTCCGGAATGTCTATTCCTGTACGTTGATGCCATATGGTCGGTAATGTTCTTAGTTTTGCCTTCCACAATTGCTCTATGGTCTTGCGATACTCGTCCGACCCGCTGAGTTGTTCAAGTCCCATTATTCGGACATCATCCATGGAGTGTCCGTTTGTATAGAAATGTTCAGCTACCGGGTCACTCTGATGTGTGCGAATACGCGACAGATTCAACAGATGTCGCTGGTACAGAGTACGCACACGTAACTGCGACAGCGCCGACACACCACGAGCGGGCCCTTTGGGCGCAGAGGTGCACCATTTGTCCGTACATGATGCCGGCGGAATACTTCACAAATCCCAGCGGCAGGAAGTACAGCGTTAGGAACAATGTGGATTGCAAATCAATTAATCAATTAATGTTGTGTACGCGGTCATCTGTCGGCAGGTAATAATTTGATCGACAATAGTTCTGATGGCAGCGGAAGACCTGGATGTAAGTCGAAGGTTTTGAATGTTATGGCGTTAAGATGAAAGATATATACTTGTACTAGATCCCTCTCATGCAATGTCAATGTTAATTGAACATGATAAACGCGAAGGAACAATCGCATGAAAGCAAACAAACTCCCGTTATCCGAATACGCGGTAATGTGCGTGGACACGCTTATGGCGTTGTCAACGTATGGTTGTCAGACCAGATTTCGGCGCGCGACCGGAGTTCCTTGTAACTATTTATCAGGCGAAATAATCTTGATGTTCCTGGCATACTATCAGAGCATTGTCTTCAGGTACACAACGACTGTATGATAAAGTTATATCATATAATCGAGTACTAGTATACACGAATTTTGTGATAATGTAATGTGTGTGCCTTATCTCATCACATATAAAAATAATGATAAGAATATGTGTCTTGTTCTGATAAAACTGGGCATAATGCATGTGCGTAAAGTGTCGTTCTAGATTAGCCTGTGCAGTCCGCACAGGCTAATCAGGGACGACACTTTCCGCTTAAACTAGATTTTCGATAAAACGATACTTCCTTTAAACTAAAATTACCATAAAAGCGGAAAGTTTCGTCCCTGATTAGCCTGTGCGGACTGTACAGGCTTATCTGGGACGACACTTTACGCACATGCATTATGCCCAGTTTTCACAGAACGCGACTCATATAAAACAATGAATGCCAATGTCCGAGTATAGGGTGTGTGCAGATGAGAAATAAAAGAAAGAATTCCTTAACAGTTCTTTCAGACTACGATTTGATGACAATTACACACAAAACTCGCAACCAATGTCCAATTCTGAATGACTTTGCGGGCGATATTCTAGTTATCGTTTTTATGGTAAGACAGTAAAACAGTGCCATATTCATACATCGCAATACAAATATATGATGAAAAAAACACACACTTGGCTTGTGTGATTGGTTTCGAATACTTCAACCATAAGCCAACAATGTGCGTTATAACGTACCTGTATATTTTTTCTCTTTTACATTTGCTATATACTTTATGCGCGCTTTATGTAGAAACGTGCATCGTGCAACGTAATACATATGCTATTAAAGTATATTGCGACCACCTTTAAGGCATAAGCCAACAACGTCTTTTCTACAAGTTTTTCTCTTTTGATCAAGAGGATATACCCTTCTAAGTACTGTGGTCTGTTTTATTTTCTTTATTTCTGGAGAAACCCGATGTTAAGGGAAAATTCAAGTATTTCGATGTGAAAGAAAAGGGTCAACATATGAAAATGCGCGTTTAAGATGACGTGTTGTGAAACCGCTCAACATATTTGTGAACGAGAATTCATACCTGGCACGTGCCTGCACGTGGATTTCAATTGACACCCGAGGAACTTCACAGACAACACGAAAATCATGTGGTGAAGACAGATACGCGCGTTTTACACAAGTCTGAGCGTACAATAACGTCATTTTCAGCCGGTCTGTTTTCTATGCGCTTCGTAAAACTTTCCATTCGTTTATTAGAATTTCTTTCCCGGATCGAGGTTTAATATACGGAACAAAATGTTGTTGTTTGTTTCATAAAGTACGTTCTCCACGAAAACAGGTTTCATAAGCTATACGGAGAGTTTTTTCTGTAACAATAATTGTGAAAAGTGTTTAAGGGGCCTTTTCACAGATTTTGGCATGTATTGAACTTTGTTATTAAATGCTTTATATTGATAAATGTAAACATTGGATCTAAAAAGCTCTAGTAAAAAAGCAAGAATGATATTTAAAAAGAAAAAGTAACCCTCAACTGGGCTCGAACCACTGACCCCTGGAGTAAAAGTCTATCGCTGAGACCACTCGGTCATCCGTGCTCACACAATGAGTGGTGTATTTTATACTTGATATAAGCAATCATCGTAGCATCACAAAATATAATGACAACAACAGAACTCTCCAAATTATTAAATCGTTTTGCGTTGCAACGCTTTATAATTTGCATGTTTTGAAATCCTCAAAACATGCATATAATTGATTTTTAGAGCACGGTAAATGTTCAGAATTACTGTTTCCTCACAAATATCATAACTACAACGAAAATTTGCGATTCTGACACATTTATTTATTTTTTGTCAATTTACCAAAACGTGAAAAGGCCCCTTTAATATAAACTTTAGAACGCGTTCCATTGATACAAGAAAGAAATGGAAATACTGAACGCCGTATTGGAATACGATAAATATAAAAAAAATAGTATGCTTCACGATAAAATATAGATCTACCAATTCAAAATTGAGAATGATAGGTTTTTTTTTATAGCAGATATATATTCTTTACTCGGTGAACGTAAATTATTCGAATGATTTCCCCTTGGTCAGATAGCTCAAGACGAAATGTGGACATAAATACACGAAAACAACGTATAAAATGTTTAAATGGGGGTTTTCTTTTTCGAAAGTGCATGACATTATCTTTCTAACCATGTATAGCAATAAACGTTATACCACACGTCGTTGGCTTATTGGCGAGGTAAGCGAAAACAGTCACACGACCCAAGTGTTTATTTGTTCAACCAAATGTGTCTTGTTCTGATAAAACTGGGCATAATGCATGTGCGTAAAGTGTCGTCCCAGATTAGCCTGTGCAGTCCGCGCAGGCTAATCAGGGACGACACTTTCCGCTTAAACTATATTTTCGGTAAAAAGGGACTTCCTTTAAACGAAAAATACCATTAAAGCGGAAAGTGTCGTCCCTGATAAGCCTGTGTGGACTGCACAGGCTAATCTGGGACGACACTTTACGCACATGTATTATGGCCCGTTTTCTCAGAGCGCGTCTCAAATTATTGCATTACGAGTTGTGGATTGTTCTGCGCGTATCGCACATGTTTCATTTTTACCGCCTTTATATATTTAAAAAAAAAATTGGGTAAAACAACCATTACAGTTAATGTGGAATTTAAGTGCGCAGTTTAAGTAAGCATACTATTGCATTACAGTTTCAGATAATGGGATAAATTGTATGCAGAAAATAGTTGTATAAACAGTTATATTAAACTTCTTTTATATTTTACACTTTTGTTTAAAAATAAGTTCTTCGAAATAAAACTAAAAATAATGACAATCCAGACCGTTAGATCCGCTAGTAAAGGCCTTTTTGTTACGTAGAAAAATAAAAGAAATAACTGATTCGCGGTAAACTGACAAACACGTTTTTGGGTATTCAAGTAAGTGGATTCGAGGTTATACAGACGCTTCGCTTATTTGGTATTATTTTGGAGGCTGCATTTAAAATGGAGGACTAATTTTTTGCAGAGGAAGTATTTGGTCATCAAAAGAGAATCCTGTCCCGTTTAACTGAACTAAGATTTGAGTTCCGTGCTAAAATAGCCATATTTTTCATGTTGTTATTATGTTCTGCCAACTTTACTACAGTACATACGGATGGACAATTTAAACGGGCAAGATCCGGTTTTTAAAGAATCAGCTACAAAGCTAGATATAACAAGATGACGGCTTCGAATAAACATAAGGTTAATAACGAGAAAATTCTGTAAAATGTGGTTGCTCGTAAATTAATTGTTTAGCGTTATATGAATGTTCATTTGCATTAAAATCCCCAGAAACAAGATGCTTTCACGCCGAAAGTTAAAAACTAAATCAAAGCTGTTTTCAGTCACTGAGATTAATTAACGTTTGGTGGGCGATATCCGAACATTTACGAGCGAGCGCTATATTGGCTTCGGGCAGCGTCGGAAGCACGACGTAATTCTACTGAATAATCATAATGTTATTCAATTGCCCTGCTCATAGCGCTTCAGCAAAAAAAAAGAGTGCTTTCAAAAATATAAGTGTATGCGGGGCAATACATAATTGTCTTAATGGAACTTTCTTTATGTTCAATGTGGAGAACACTTGGTTGTGCTTTCTATTAGGTCGGCGCGTTCGCTCGTAAATGTTCGGATATCGTCGCGGGAAATTAAAATGGAACTTATTGTCCTACAAAAAAACGAGCATTTTGTATCTCGTTAAATAAACCAGACCACATCTAGCGTTGAATTTTGGCTATTGCAATACGGAACACTGATTTTTTATGGGTCAGCTTTATTTTACATTAATACCGGTATTCGTTGATTATGAGTGTTTATGTGGCTTTATTTCAGTTAATAAATGTCTCTTAAACTAAACTTGTAAACAACAAGGAAAGAAAAAACGAATTGTAGATTATTTTGTATGTGTAATTGATCGACTTCAATTAATCGATTTTATTTCAAGTCGATGCAATATATACTGAATTTATTGCATTACTTCTGAATTATCCAAAAAAAGTACCGAGGACATAAGTAAGCATATCCTTTCAGCTACAAGTATACGGAAGGCATGACATGGCGTCTTCACTTTAACCCATTTATGCCTAGTGTCTACAAAAATGGCCTTGGTAAACAGCGTAGACACAGATGAGACGCCGCATGATGCGGCGTCTCATCTGGGTCTGCGCTGCTCGCTTAAAGGAATTTCTGTAAGAAATATTCTAAATATATAAATAAATATACTAGACATCCCTAATGTTGGAAATACATTGATCCAATTTAGAAGGATGGGAGAGTCCACTAGTCATAAATGGGTTAAGTATACAAGTCAAAACAAGTTAATTTCCCAAGTGTTTATTATCTTGCAATCATATAAATCATACTGTACATTTTTGTTATATTAAATACAGTAACAACAGTCCGTGGTTTCACATTTAACTCGAATCGGCCACATTTTGAGTCGACATCTCATCAAAAGAGAACTACTCTGTATGCTTCTTGATGTAAACAATCAATCCGCATATCAATATCACTCGCTCACGATGAATACGCTCATGTCTTGCCATGAAGTGGAACGCAGACGCTCTGTCGGACAGTTTGAGCTCTAGTCGGAATCTCTTCCGGTAAATGTAGTCTTCAAAGTTATTAAAAGCTGCTCCGCATCATCCTCGTCGAATATAAAGTCATGGTGTTCGATATCGTCAGTAACGCGATGCAACTCTGCAATAACCTTGACTAAATCATGAAGACTTGTTCAGTCGCACATTTCGAAACAGGATTCACTTCAGGGAACCGAAGTCTCCGAAGTTACAGAGATGTCATCGGCTGACATCTCAGAATCACTTTCGTCGAGTGTGACGTCACTGTGACTGATGACGTCAAGAACGCGTTGCTGCAGTTATACAATCTTAGCCGCCTTCATAGCGGCGAATTCAAAGTACATGTTTCTGACGCCATCAAGAATAGAAAGACGCAACCGGATGTTGTAACGGGAGATCTTGTCGCCTGTTCTGTCGGCGCCATGGTACCGACGAGTCGCCTCCGCCACCTGTCGAAGCAAGTGCTAGACTAGACACGGGCCTATTGTTGTAAATGGTGCGTTAAATATGAAAGAGTTCTCTTAACATAAATATTTTATCTCACACAACTTCCGTATATTTTGAAAATAGAATCTTACCAAATTATTGTACAGAACATATATATTTATTAAACTTTTTTTATAGTCAGTTCACTTATCCTGACATAAATGGCATAAATGAAGATACTATTTACTTGCGTATTGGCAAATAATAGACAGTAATGGCTTAGTAAATAATTCGTTTAGAATGTAACGTTTGAGTAACTAGTATTAATATATCTTACTTTCCAAGTTAACAACACATGACAATTGATAAATACGTTAAGGACAACCTGTTTTATTTAGTTACATAAATTTTGTCTTTAAATACAAAGGCATCCACCTTTGGTAACTTAAACGTTTACAAGAAACGGGTTGTAATCTATTCAACTGGCCTATGTACCTGTAATATTGATATATAAACAAATAGGGGTGCGGACAATAGCCCTCTCGGACATTAGCCCCTAGGACATTAGCCCCTCCAAAAAAGTGCACGCTTGGACATTAGCCCCTAGGTGTTTTAAAACGTTCATATTTTTTTAAAGTAAGTATTTTATTCCATGTTTTTACCACACACGTAAATTTTAGAGTTTTTCACAATTTCTTTCATATTTTACTATTACTATTGGTGGTTTATTAATTAACTATGAAGTATTTTTTTATTTGACAGATGTTCATATTTTTAGTTTCTTCTTTAACTACAAGATACAGTGAAAATCTACTTTAATTATTTGAAGTCAAACATATAGTACAGAAGATGTAATACTCACTCTTAAAATAAACACAATTTTAAAGTAAAACATGGTTTTATATGCATAGTGCTCTGTTTGTTACTTAACATCTTATAATGTCATCTTGATATTTATATCATTTTTACCTTTTTATTGCATTAAATCTTTAAAAAGATGAAATTAAATACCTAAAAAATGAATTAAAAAATAGGAAGGGGCTTACGTCCTAAGGGGCTTTTGTCCTAAGGGGCAAATGTCCTAGAGGGCTAATGTCCTAATGGGCTTTTGTCCTAGGGGCTCATGTCCGAGAGGGCTAATGTCATACACTCAAACAAATGTATGTGCACGTTATAGAAAGATAAATGTATAAACATTATTGGATTCATAATCATACTCGGTTGTTTTTGTTCATAAAAACATTTTCCATGAAATGTTCACGTTGTAAATGTAAAATATTGATCAAACACGCAAATGAATTTCCATGTTTTTACTGAACTTACATCAATATAAATATTTAGAATGACATATTCAGAAATGAATGTAACATCGAGTGAATGTATGCTGATAGAAAATAAATGAACATTCTAATTAAAGCCATGCAACTTCAGATAACATTTTACTTAAAAAAATTACTTATTTAAATTATTATCAAGCTACAATGAATAAGAAGCCATACTCACCAAATAAAACAGGCATGTGTTAATTGAATAATATGTGAAACAGGTAAACCTTATAAAAGTTAACAGTTTGCTGAAGTTTTTACCAGAGCGATGTCTGTGTTAAATACGACAATCATTACAATATGTGTTTTGTTCTGAGAAAACTGGGAATAATGCATGTGCGTAAAGTGTTGTCCCTGATTAGCCTGTGCAGTCCGCACAGGCTTATCAGGGACGACACTTTCCGCTTAAACTAGATTTTCGGTAAAAAGGGACTTCCTTTAAACGAAAAATACCATTAAAGCGGAAAGTGTCGTCCCTGCTTAGCCTGTGCAGACTGCACAGGCTTATCTGGGACGACACTTTACGCACATGCATTTTGCAATTTTCACAGAACAAGACACATATATAAATAAGGTCAAACGAATAAAGTCCCACATTTACAGATCCGTAAACACTGCCCAATACTATTATGCTGTATTAAAACTTCCAGCAACAAAAAGTAACATACGAAGGTTAATGACAAAAGGAAGACCCCAAAACAAGTAATATTGTTGAGAACGTTTACATACAAACATTCTGCAAATTTTAGCATCTATAAATCGTTTCACGATAACAACAACAAAAAGTACCATACAAAGGTTAATTACAATAGGAAGACGCCAAAACAAGTAACAGTGTTGAAACTTCGCTAAAATCGAAACAGTCTGCAACTTTTTAGCGTCTATAAATCGGATTACTGTGTCATCTTGTTTTGTTTTACGGATGATCTCAAGCCAGGATATGATTCATTCGGCTTGCATTAATTTGCATTATTTATGCAAGATATCCCAGATTCGCAGCTGCAATCATCAAATTCCGAAATTCAAATGTGTTAAAAAGAACAGTATTTTGTTTCTCGTTGAATCAATGTTACCAGACCAAATCTAGCGAAGAAATTTTCGCTATTGCTATAAGGAACACTGATTTTTTAAGGGTTACCGGTAACTTTATTTTACAAAGTATTCGTTGAGTTTTAGCATTTACGGATCTTTATTAACA